>NC_056747.1:1045564807-1045654807 GCF_019279795.1 Protopterus annectens
TTTTCTATGTACTAGACAGCTTCAGAATCATGTGATGATGGGGATTCAGAAAACTGGGTGTAAGGGTAAATCAAGTCTGAAAAAAGGGACATACCTCCAAAAGTACCATATGCAAGGGTAAATCAGGCTCAGAAATAGGAATGTTCCTCCAAAACAGCAACAGTTCAGAAGACAAATTAGAAGCATCATTGCATGGCATAAGATTGATAATTATGGTGTTTTTTATTCTACAGGGTTAAGATTATGAAATGCTTTCTGCAGGGCTTAGACAATAATGTTATTGAATATGGTATATATAAAACCCAGAAGAATGCACTACGACTTACTTTTCTCTAGCAAATTAAATTTATTTCAGTTCAGCATACAATCAAATCGATCATTTATGGCATGTTTCATAACCTATGTCATTGCTAAACTTTGTCACTCTCTGATGAATACTTCATATAAATTCCATTCTCTCTCAGCTGGACACGTGCAGATTTGACCTGGAGTTTTGTGTCCCTTAGTCTTGCCTTTCGTGCCTGATGCTGTACAACTTGTTCATTATGTAGTATAACATCCATCATAGGGTTATAGTGCAGCTTGGAAATCAGTTGTTCAAGTGCTATTGTGTGTGTGGGGGAGCGTTCTTTGTCTTTTATGCTCTCCATATTATGAGTCTGTGTCATACTCTAGAAGAAATGTTTTTTGATAAACATGTTTTTTATTTATTATAGGTTCATAGGTAGATACTAGGCTATCTGCCCGAGGGAATTTATAAGCCTAGCCAGAGTGTATTTGGCTTCCGCCTCCCTATTAGATTAACCTACTGTGCCTCTATAAAGTAGGTCACAGAAGGTACCCTTTTAAGATTAGTTTACTGTGCCTCCGTCTAGCAGGGACACAGGAGAGATCCCAGGGGTGAATTTGCAATTTCCCATCCACGCATCCAAATTTCGCTTGAAGAGGGTCAGCGAGGGGCTATGTCTAACATGAATTGGGATTCTATTCCAGAGTGAGGGGAGCCTCTGGGAAATGAATCTGTCCCTCCAGCATGTCCTATTTATTTTTGTGCTGAGGTTTAGGTCCCTGGAGCGTGTAGCTCTAAGGGACTTGCATTTGTTGAGGTGGAGCATGTCCATTAATTCTGGGTTTGACATGGCTTTGTACGTCAGGCATAGATCGCCTCTGAGTAGGCGGTAAGCAACTGAGTAGAGCTGGAGTTTCTTTAGTCGAGCTGCATAGGACATCTGTTTATAGCCCATGATCCTCTTGGTGAGGTACTTTTGGGGTCTCTCCAGTTGCTGCAGGTGTTGGGTAAGGTACATCCCAAGAGGGGCATTGTATTCAATTATGGGCCTGATGAGTGATGAGTAGAGGGGCACAATGACCTCTCTTGATCTAGATGCGAACCCTTTCGTGATAAGGTGGGCTATATAGAACGTCTTTCTAACCACTTTGGCAACGTGATTATCAAAGGAGAGATTACTATCTACGTTGGTCCCCAAATCTCTAATTACTTCTTCCGTACTTAATGGATTACCACCTATGTGGTAATTTGTGGGCACCTTGTTTTTCCCATAGGGGATGACTATGCACTTTTTAGCATTTAGCTCGAGGCCGTGGTTCTGGCACCAAGCATCCATCTCTGTGAGACCCATTAGAAGGATGCTTGTGTCAGCTGGAGATTCGATTATGGCCCCCAGTTTGCAGTCATCTGCGAACTTTGTCAGCCATAATCTCCCCGTGTTAGCCTGAACCTCAGAGAAGTATATACTGAACAAGAGAGGTCCCAGAACTGAGCCCTGTGGGACGCCACTTGTAACTGGTTTGGATTCGGACATGGCACCTGTGATTCTGACCATGTGGGTTCTATCTCTGAGCCAGTTTGCAACCCATCTTGTGATATAGGGGTTGATATTTAAGCTGGTAAGCTTATTTATGATGCCCGAGTGGGGTATTGTGTCGAAGGCTTTTGCAAGGTCCAGGTAGGCTGTGTGGACTACCTTGCCCTCATCTATGGCTTTGCTAACTGTTTCAAAGAAATCAACTAGGTTTAAGAGGCAAGATCTGCCCTTAATAAAGCCGAATTGGGTAGGGTCCAGTGTCTGGAGGCTCCCAATGTCTTTGTTTATGAGTTCCATGATAATACGCTCCATAGCTTTACAGACCAGACTAGTCAGGCTTATGGGGCGATAGTTTCCGGGGTCTGTTGTGGCACCACCTTTGTGGAGTGGGACCACTGTAGCTGTACGCCATTCTTTGGGTACATATCCTGTGGTAAGGCTAAGTTTGAACAGTGACTCAATGTGAGGGTTCAGTTCTTCTTGGAGCTCATGTAAGACACAGCCTGGGACACCGTCTGGTCCCATAGATGCTGTGTTTTTTGCTTTGGAGAGGGCAGCTTTTACCTGTGCATCTGTGATGTCGGGGAGGTTACATTCAGTTGGGATAGGCGTTTGCTCCTTTGGGGGGGAAGGGGGGGAGAAGTTTGCGCTGAATCTGTCTGCCAGGATGTTGGCTATGTCTGTAGGTTCAGTATATTTTGTACCGTTATGCAACAATTCAGAGCATATCTGGGAGTTTCCGCCCATGTTTCTGACATAACTAAAGAAGGCCTTGTGATTATCTTTAGTGTCTAGGGCAATTTTTCTTTCGAAACTGGCCTTTGATGATTTTATGAGGGATCGAAGTTTCTTGCTAATACTGATCAGAGATGCCTTCCCTTTTTGGGATTTTGCTCTGTCATGTAGTAGCTTCCTCCTTCTGTTGTATAGCTTATTTATGGCCGGGGTCCACCAGACCGGTCTCCTGTTTTTGGAGGAGTGAGTCTTGGTTTTATTTGGGATAGCACGATCCATGCATTCCTGCAGGTGCTCATAGAATGCATTCTGCGGATTGGGCTGTATTATCCTCTGGCCCAGGGGCTTTGAAGGATTCCACCTCAGTCTTGAGAAGTGCAAAGTTGGCTTTGGAGAAATTCTTTACAGTGATTTCCTTGGCTGGGGGTGGGGACGGGATATGGATGTCTAGGGAAATTTGTTTGTGGTCTGATCTTACCAATGAGGGGTTTACCTCTGGTGTGGAACATAGAGTCCCCATGTTGGTGATGACCAGGTCCAATATGTTGTTCCCTCTAGTGGGAGTGGTGACCAGTTGTTCCATTGCGTTAGAGTTTATAAATTCAAGGAACCGTTGGGCAAGGGTGTTTGGGCTTGAGTAGTTTTCCCAGTCAATGTTTGGGTAGTTGAAGTCACCCAATAACACAGTGTTTGGAGAGACCTTCATATTCTCCAGTGTTCTCAGGAATGCCAAGTGGGGTTCCTGTAATAGGGAGGGTGTTCTGTAGCAGGCTACAAACTGAAAGGCAGTTTTGCCCGCTGTTAGTTGAACATGGATGGTTTCCGATGCTTTGTGCAGTGCCACTAACCTGGAGGTGTAGGTATCTTTGATGAATATAGATACTCCCCCTCCTTTTGTGCTTCAGTCCGAGTTTTGTGGCCGAAACGCATGGTATGATTTATAACCTGTTAGTGCTGGGGTGCTCTCAGGAGCCTTGAATCAGGTTTCTGTTACTGCACAGACATCGATTTTCTCCATACTGAGGAGAGTCTCGAGTGCATGCATCTTGAGGTTTAGACTTCTGGCATTGAGTAGCATTACCTTTAGTTTTTTTATCTTTGGGTTGTCTATGGAGGTGGGTTTTTCCTTTGAGCCTTGCCTAAAAAAGGCAGTATGGGGGTGGCAAGAGCCTTGGCCAGTATACGAAAGCCTAAGGGTGACAGGTGCAAGCCATCCCTAGCGAAGCAATGTGGCTTGTCGAGCATGTCATCCCAGGCTGACAGACACTGGATCCCTTTGAATGACACCAATACTTTAGCCAATTGTTGAAACTGATCATTTTGTCTTTATACTGTGGCATCATTCTTGGTGAGGGCAAGATGCTACTCAAGGTCAGGGACATACCAGCCTGGGCTACATGGTCAGAGAGCTCCTCTATGTCTCTTTTCATGTAGTCCAGGGAGGTACATCTCAGGTCATTCACACCAGCATGGACAATGACGGAGTCATACTTGTACTTGCTTTGGAGTGACCTGAGTGCTTGCATTATGTGGCGGATCCTGGCACCCGACAGGCAGCTTACAGTGACCTTCTCCTTGTTCAGTCTGGTGAGTGGCACGTCAGTGTGCTGGACAATAGAGTCCCCTATAACAAGTGTATTTGGTGTGTTGTTTGGCCTTATGGGGTGTGACTGTGAGGCACACTGATTTTGTGAGATATGTGATTTGTGGGTATTGTTGAGGGGTGGCTGTTGATTGGATATCTGCTTAAGAGGTCTTTGCTGTTTAGGCAGATTTTTATTTAGAGCCTCCGAGTATGTTTTTGTGTGTTTATGTGTTGGGTATGCTGATGCAATAGGTCTGTGTGAGACTGGATTTGTGGTGTGGGTGGTTACCTTTTCCTCCTGACTGACTGCGCCAGTCTTGGGTTGAGAGAGCTCTGCCTCCAGTTTGGCTGTGTAACTGCATCTCTCACATGTATTAGAGTTTGTTGGAAGGAGGAGAGGGTTGTCTGTGTACATAAGGCAATTGTAACATTGCCTCAAAATTCCCAGATTCACCAGCTGGACTGGAGAGTAACCTTGAAACTGACCCTTGGACATACCAGATTAGTGAAGGTAACTGATTTTTCACTTGATCAGGAAGGACCAATCGGGAGTCTAATACTTATGAGAAGTCAAGGAGGGTGTAGTGCTTTAGTTAGCTAGTGTTTCCTTATAAGAACTGAGCAACTGCAGGGCTTTAGAAAGAGAATAGTGATTACTTTGAGAGTTTGAACAGTTCTAAGGGAAAAAGTGAAGAGCAGACTTTGTGGAGCCTGGAATAGTTTAAACCTGTTTAGGCGGCGCTGAATGACGCTGCTCAGTGCGCAAAACTGTGCAAAAAGAGATTTGTAGAGTTTTAAGAGAGAGAGATCAAGGAGTTTAGAATTGACCCAAAATGGCCAATAAAACTACAGCTTCTAGGTAGTAACCACTACTCCAGGGACAGGCAGGCTGTTCAGTGTTTACCACTCCCACTGGTGAACACAGAGACTTCCCTTTAGCCCAAGCAAGCACTGGCCTTCTAGAAACTTCCAAACAGTTCAGAACAGCAAATCTGTAACTGAACTTTCTTAACTTTCAGAAAGTGGGAAAAAAGCAAGATTTTTTTTTCTTTTTGTTGTAGTTTAAAGGTAGCAGAGATACACAAGCAGCAAAATAATCACAACAGTGCAATAAATGACCCCACACTTGAGTGCTAGGCCAAAATCAGGTAAAATGCAGTTTTTAGAATTCATTCATATAGCCAACCAGCAAAATATTAACCCCAAGTGTCATGTTAGTTCTGTCGCATGGCTACACTCCCACTGCTGTTTTCATCATTCATTCCTCAATGCATGCAGTTCCTGCTACAGCTAACAACTGCTGATATCTGCATGAGTCTAGAGGTATCTGAAAGCTAATAAAAATGTCTCTCATTTGCCTTGCTTCCTAAAAGTCTCAAAAGATAGAAATGTGTTTGTGTGGCTACAAATAAATTTGAAATAAATTCACAGTATTGATTTTGTACTTTATATGCTTTGTTACATCATGTAGTGATTTGCTTTGCCACAAATTTATACCAGGGTTATCATGTACAGTCATACATGATTTGGGAGGTGACCACTTTTAAATGCTCGTAAAGGGTGGCAAGAACTTCTAAAGTGTCTCCTTAAAGCTATATATGGCTAGCCATCTTATGGTCCCTGTGGGCATATGTAAAGTATTGTTCCTATGAGCCTGTGTAAATTACTACAGTTTTAAACACACTTGCACAAGCAGGCCTGAGGTAGTCAAAAGGGTGGGAGGGATGTTTATGAACTCAATTTGTTTTGTTAAGCTGCTAAGACAATACCAGAACCGATAATGTGACATTGTATTAGATGCAAGTCAGTGGTGAAAAGTATGTATAAAGGAAGGTCTGACTAAGCTTTAACCTGCCAAATTCCTTGACTTTTAAGGACATGGTACAACTATGTTATTACACTATTTGAACTTGTCCTCTGTTGCCATGAAATTGCGGTACAATCAGATCTAGATCATGGTCAGATTGGGCCCTAGGCAGGGTAATGGACTAAGACCCTACCCCGCAGCAGCCATACCAATATCCTGTTACATGGCTATCTCTCCTCGATTGCCAGGAAATACTATTCAAACCTGTCAGACTGCTTACTTATTCTGTTTTTTACTTTTATGATGATCACTTATTTGTATTTAATTTAAAACTTTTATTTCATATTTTACACCAAGTACATCAACAGCTATTTGCTAAACAAAAAAAACAAAAAAAACAGTCTCACTCTGAAAACAGATTTGGCATGAGCAACACTAATCTTCTCTTCCCCTGAAACTCACATTTATTGAAAATGCATCTGGCAACCCATTAGACTACAAGAGGCATGCTGCGATTCATAGTAAAACAGCATACAGTGAAGTAATAATTAGCAGCTATGTGAAGGGTGCAGGAGTTTTAACCTTTTACAGCTTGGGACAGTCCACTGGATTTAAGTGTCCCTTTTCAGTGGCAGCCCATGAGCACTGTACAAGGAGGGAAGAGACTTGGTCAGAGTGACACAGCAGACAAACAATGACTTAAGGAAATAAGCCATGTGCTATAGAAGCAGTTCATTAATATCACATCGCCTTACTCATTTGAACTAAGTACCAGACAGACTGTTGTAGTCCCGTGGTAGTGGTGCTGCGGTAGCGTTGTCACCTCACAGCAAGACGTTGTCCCGTTCGATTCTCAGCTAGAGCGTCTTTTGTGTGGAGGCATGCATGAATGGGCGTGCCTTCATTGAAGGTTGTGTGTCAGGGCTGGTAACTCGGCACGTAAAAATCCACTACCAAACATTAGCAGACCGGAGTTCTGCTGTGGCGACCCCTAACCAGGATAAGCCGAAAGACAGAACAACAACCAGACAGACTGTTGTAGCCCAACGCAGTGCATTTCAGACCCATATGCCTGCAAAAAACAAACTAAATTCAAAATGTATTCATAATTAAAATACTAACATTAAAATTATAGGCTTCATTTTAACATGTTTATTCACAGGCAAAATAATAAATACACTGTCAACTGTTAAAAAAAAATAAGGAAACAAAGCATCACACCCAAAGAACAAGCTTCTGTTTATTATTGTAACAAAGGTGAGGCCAAAGGGGGACAACCGCCTGAAATTCAAAGGTATTAGAGATTGTGATCTGAAATGCCAGTACTGAAAGGCAGTTCGGAGTTTTTTTTTCTCTGTTTGTTCTTCATTCGAAGAGCTGGGGAGTCATGGATTAGCTGCTGTAAAAGAAGATGCAGTAATCAACTTTCTCCAGTCCGAAGTCCTTTGTTTATTTCGGCTCTTCACTTGAAAATTGGTAACAGTAGAAGCCAATACACCAATTAAATTTCTATACTCAACTGATGTCCTTTCTGTTTATTTTTTTTGCTGTGCACTCAAAGATCTGGGGGGATTGGCTGCTGTTGAAGCCAATTCATCAATTATCTTTTTATATTCAGCCAAAGTCCTTTCTTTTTGTTTTTTTCACTTGAAGAGCTGTGGGTGTGTATGGATTGGCTGCTGTAGAAGCCGGTCCACTAATCGTCTTTCTAAATTTAGCTCAAGTCCTTTTTTCTTTCTTTCTTTCTTTCTTTCTGTTCTACAATCAAAGAGCTGGGGGGGGGGGCATGGATTGGCTGGTGTAGAAGTCGATGCACAGTCAGCTGAATTCCTCATGTTCTTTTTACTGTTCTTGCATACAAAACCACCAATTACAGCCACTTGTATGACTAGGCACTTCAAACATCTGTTTGAGATAAAGTGAATTAATAAACTCATAAATAATTGGCAAGAAATGTATCTCAGCTCACTGCTGTCAGAACCATACAGTGGAACCCATTGCAACTCCCATCTGCCTTCTCAACTTCATAGCTCAAGAATCAAACAAAGAGCCAGAAATCAGGAATAAATTCTAAATGTTCCTCTTATATACTTAGAAAACTGACAGAAAAACCAGCTTTGCATTAGTAAGCAATTTATGGAGGATAAAAAGTCTGAAAATCACATGACTGCTATTTATTCACTGCACTCCAGAACATTTTGTCAGAAAGACACATTTTTCAAGAAACAGACTCAAATACCTATCAGCTTCTTTGCTCAAGAATTCAGGAGAAAGCCAAAAATAATGGGTGGACAAGTTTTAAGTATTGTTTTTAAAGGTAAAAACTGAAACTAGTGGAGGTAACTTCCTCAGATTGATTTATTAGGGATGTTCTTACACAAAAGCACAGAGACACACACACACACACACACACTATAATTGTCTTTCTGCTTTTCCCAGTTAGGGGTCGCCACAGTGGAACTCCAGTCCGCTAATGATTGGCAGTGGATTTTTATGGTGCTGAGTTGCCAGCCCAAACCCAAACCTTCAAAGAAGGCACACCCATTCACACACACACACCTACCTGCATGACTTTAATGTCACTTGGCTATGGGGAGGACATGCAGACTTGGCACTCCAGCTGAGAATCGAACAGGAGAACCTCTTGCTGTGAGGCAACGCTAACCGCTGCACCACCTCGGCCTATAGTTATAATTTCAATCTTATCTACAAGAAAGGCAAACTTCTTTATCTTGATGATACATTATCCAGATCGCCCAGAAACACTACAGAACAGCATGAGAATGAGAACCTTGATTTTAAAGTCATGGAAGACAGAAAACTTTCTTCCACACATCTTGATGAGTTGAGAAATCACACAGACACAGATCCGGTTTTACAAAGGCTCAACCACTTTATTAATCAAGGATGGCCATCAAAGCAATCTATTTTACCACAAGTAGTGCAACATTATTTTCCATACAGAGATGAGATTTTGTCTGACAAAGGTATTATGAAAGGTCCAAAAGTAATTGTTCAGAAGTCCTTGCAACCAGAGTACATTACTATCTTATGTAGTGGTCACCCAGGAACCGATTCTACCAAAAGAAGGGGGAGACATCTAGTATTTTGGCCTTCTGTGTCACTAGACATTGAGAGAGCACTTTCAGCTTGTTCCGTGTATAATAGTACAAAGCCACATCAGCACAAGGAACCACTTTAGCTAAACCAGATTCCAGAGCTACCTTGCTTGACAGAAGCCACCAACATCTTCGAGTAGAATGGCCAAAATTATTTGGTGTTAGTAGACTCTTACTCCAGTTGGCTTGAGATTGACTTACTTCCTAACCTAGTATCCAGTACTGTCATTACTAAGATGAAGCATCATTTTGCAGTACATGGTAGTCCACACAAAGTTATTTCTGACAATGGAACACAGTTTACAAGCCAAGAGTTCAAAAGATTTCCTGGAGAATGGGGCTTTACTCATGTCACAAGTAGTTCTGAGTACCCGCAGTCAAATGGTCTGACAGAACATGCAGTTCAAAGGGCAAAACAGTTACTAGAGAAGTCCAAATGAGATAATAGTGATGCTTTCCTGAATCTCAGAAATGTTCCTTGTGATAAACATCTTGGTTCACTTGCTCAGACACACACACACACACACACACACACACACACACACACACACACACACACACACACACACACATGTGCGTGCGCACCTCTGTAAATAGTTGTACCTGTGTGCTTATTCTGGGATCTAGTCTTCAGTATGTAAGCATCATGCTCAAGAATACCGCTCTGCATTGACACTGTGTTGTTCTTAACACTGCATTAAGATACTGTGCTTTAATACTACTCTGCATTAGGATACTGTGCTTTAAGAATTACACTCTGTATAAGGATACTGTGCTTTAAGAATACTGCTATGTATTAAGATACTGTGCTTTAAGAATACCGCTCTGCATTAAGATACTGTATTTTAAGAATACTGCTCTGCATTAAGATACTGTGGTTTAAGAATACCGCTCTGCGTTAAGATACTGTGCTGTTCTTTACACTCTGAATTCAGATACTGTGCTTTAATACTACTCTGCATTAGGATACTGTGCTTTAAGAATTACACTCTGCATAAGGATACTGTGCTTTAAGAATACTTCTCTGCATTAAGATACTGTGCTTTAAGAATACCGCTCTGCATTAAGATACTGTGCTGTTCTTAACACTCTGCATTAAGATACTGTGCTTTAATACTACTCTGCATTAGGATACTGTGCTTTAAGAATTGCACTCTGTATAAGGATACTGTGCTTTAAGAATACTGCTATGTATTAAGATACTGTGCTTTAAGAATACCGCTCTGCATTAAGATACTAAGTTTTAAGAATACTGCTCTGCATTAAGATACTGTGCTTTAACAATACCGCTCTGCGTTAAGATACTGTGCTGTTCTTTACACTCTGCATTCAGATACTGTGCTTTAATACTACTCTGCATTAGGATACTGTGCTTCAAGAATTACACTCTGCATAAGGATACTGTGCTTTAAGAATAGCACTCTGCATTAAGATACTGTGCAGTTCTTAACACTCTGCATTAAGATACTGTGCTTTAATACTACTCTGCATTAGGATACTGTGCTTTAAGAATTATACTCTGCATAAGGGTACTGTGGTTTAAGAATACTGCTCTGCATTAAGATACTATGCTTTAAGAATACCGCTCTGCATTAAGATACTGTGCTTTAAGAATACCGTTTTGCGTTAAGATACTGTGCTTTAATACTACTCTGCATTAGGGTACTGTGCTTTAATACTACTCTCCATTAGGATACTGTGCTTTAAGAATTATGCTCTGCATAAGGATACTGTGGTTTAAGAATACTGCTCTGCATTAAGATACTGTACTTTATGAATACTGCTCTGCATTAAGATACTGTGCTTTAAGAATACCGCTATGCGTTAAGATACTGTGCTTTAATACTACTCTGCATTAGGATACTGTGCTTTTAGAATTATGCTCTGCATAAGGATACTGTGCTTTAAAAACACTGCTCTGTATTAAGATACTGTGCTGCATTAAGATACTGTGCTTTAAGAATAGCACTCTGCATTGTAATACTGTGCTTTAAGAACAGCACTCTGGATTGAGATACTGTGCTTTAAGAATGCAACTCTGCCACTCTGTTTTAAGAAATAGTATCTCCAGTTACCATGAATCTTCTCCAGTTTGAGTTCCAGTAAGACTGCTTTGAGCCAATGAAAGGACAGGAGATGTCACACATATTGCAGTTGAGGAGTGAAGCAATAATTAGGGTTTCTGTTATTTTTTTTTTTATGTTTCATACCAGGCTGAGACCCTCCTCCCATCAACACTGGGTCCTAGGAAGCTGACTTGGTCACCTTATCTCTAAAGCTCAAGAAATATGGACAAAGCCTGACATTACTGGGGACAAAGGCCCAAAAACAGGGACACATTTTAGATATTGCTCTTATAAACTTAGAAAGCTGCTATAATAGCAGGTTTTGTGTTAGCATGCATTTTCTGAAGGATATGAAGTCTGAAATTCAAATGCTTGCCATTATTTAGTGACTTTAATCCTTAGATCACCCCAGTGATTTGTCAAAAAAAAGAATTTTTATGAGGAGCAGACCAAAAATCTGGACATTCTGTGAAAATCTGTATAGTTGGGAGGTATGTTGGTCACCTTGTGCTGGATCTGGCCATTGGCACAGTAGACAAATGTGCCTTCTCTCTCTTCTCTTTTCATGAAGACTGGGATAATATACTAAACAACTATTTTATCATTTGATTTTGAGAAGAAGAAACAGGATAAGAAATTAACTGGTACAGATGCAATCCATATGTATATTAAATTACAGATGTGTCTAAAAGTAAGCATGAGATCTTGATATTATACACACACACATATAAACTGCTTCGGTCGAACAGTCAAAACGTCACCCTGGAAAGACGAATCCATACTGTAGAATAGGCAGCAAACTGGAAATGAAATACATTGACACCCAGAGTTTGATGTATGCAACATAGCAGGAGGTGATGTCAGTCACCCATGCTATGCAGCTTCCGTACCATGACTTTCCACAGTCAATGGTATGTGTATTTTACTATTTTGCAGGGGGGGGCAAGCCCCCCCTACATCCCCCATGTTGGAGGGTGTGCCTCTCACGCCCCCTGCAAATTATATATACCAACCCCAAGATCACACTACAGTGAGGAAATGGGTTAATTCCCTGTTCCTCACTGAACTGCAATATCCGTACACAATGCCAAACTCAGAAAATCGAACTACACTACACATTTGCTGTAGTGTTGTCAGTGTTTTCTGGTTTGGCATTCTGCCCACTTGAAAACTGCCTTTTGACCACATGCCGGTCAACTGAAGCAATTTCGGAAATCTAATAGTAAACCATGTTGCAGTCATCACCTGTGGGTTATCCCTGCAGTGGTAGCCCTCAGCCAGCCCGAATACCAGAGTCAATGTTTTTCTGCATCGGCTGCGATCACTTGCTGGCTGACGTCAGGATGTCAGTGCTATAAAGGAAGGCAACTGACGTCATTACATCAGTCTTTCTTGCCGTGGACCCTGTAGTAGAAGCAGTTCACAAGTGTGCCGGTCGGGCACTACCAGAGTTTGAATTACAGCTAAAAACATCTAAAGCTTAGTACCCTGTTGGGGATCATTTTTTCTTGCACTAACCGATGTCCAGAAAAGTTAACAATTGTCTTGCCTGTGAAAAGCAAATAGCACACCAAGATTTCCATTCATACTGCGTCACTTGTTTAGGCCCAGACCACAACATCCCCCATTGCTGCTTATGTGCCCTCTTTAACGCGAGAACCATTCATCGTAGAACCCTTATTGTAGCCAAAATACCATCCATCAGCAAACAATCTGTAGACATTCTGAAAAAATGTAAGACTAAAGATAGAGACAGACCACACAAGGCTAAGCCTTCTGATGACTGTACCGCTAAGCAGGTTATCAGTTCTCCAGAATTCAGTGAGGCACCTTCGCAGTACCTGACGCCCAATTCGATATCTTTGCAGGCCTCTACTGAGACCCTTTCAGAGTCCGGTATGCTGCAGAAATCATCTTGGTCTTCCGAGCCTTTGGTTGTCTCTACCTCAATTGGGTTCGCAGCCGTGACACAAGCACTGGCTTCTGAGGAGGTCTTTCACACTACTAACCACATGTCGGGAGGGTGGCCTAATGGTTAAGGTGTTTGCCTTGCAAGCACAAGGTGCAGGGTTTGAATCTCACAAAGGATAATTAGCTAAGCTTAAAATGGCTCGCAAGGGCAGTTAGCTTAGTATGAACCTATGAGTGAAGCTACTTACACAAGGAATCTAGACAAAAAAAAGTCTTCTCCTCCTACTACTGTTTCTCTCAGACCGATGGATACTCTTAGGCCTAGAGGCAAGGCCACTTTTAGGAAAACAACCTCTAGCCACCATTTTACTCCTGCTCCACCAACCCAAGCTCAAATGCTTAAAATGGAGGAGGATCTTATCACACTTATCAGGGGTAGTCAGGCCACAACTTTTAAAAGGAAAATAGACCTTTCTCCTGAAATACTAACAGAGCAGGATTCTGAGGAGTCTGATTATTCAGCTTTTGAAGAGGAACAACTACCTCTGACTGCTTATGAGGATTCAGATGCAGATGAATCCATTCTACCTCCCTACAAAAGATCCTTCCTTTGGGGAAGCACTTCACACCCTCAGGGAGCATTTCCACTGTGAATCCCAGGACTTCCCTCAGTCTAAGAAAAGACTAAGAGAGTTTGTAGAGCTGCCCCAGCACAGACCCTTGGCCATCCCTCCTATCTTAGAGGTGGTTGATGAAGTCTTTCATGAATCCAGTTTAACTCCCACCTGCTCCCAGAAAACCTGACAGGTATTACAGAGTACCGGATTTTCACAAATACCTGTACAGAAATCCTGCTGCAGACCTGGAGGTCATTACACAGGGACCTAAAGGAGCTAAGGCTAGTTCTAAAAAGAACCATATTCCTTCTGACAAGGATTCCAGACCTCTGGACAGATGATGTAAAAAAGTATACACCTCTGCACCCTTAGCTATCAGAGCACTCAACTGTCAGTTCCACATATTAAAATTTCAACAACATGCTTTGGAACTATTAAAACAAAAGCTTTCTACCTTTCCTAACTGTGCCAGTTCAAAAGACTTGGCAGATTTACTGCACTCTACTTGTCACGTGGCTAAATACTCTTTACACTGTGGTTATGATGCCCTAGAAGCCGCAACCAGGGCAGCAGTATCAGGATCTGTTATTAGGAGACATGCATGGTTGAAGGAACAACCACTCCTGATCATGTCAAATCTAAATTACTTGATGCACCTTTGGATAAGGACCACTTGTTTGGAATAAAAGCAGAAGAGGTTCTTAAAAAGATGGAAGACAAAGCAAAATCTTTGCCGACAATAAAAGATTTCCTTCAGGTACAACCTCCTAGGTTCAGCAGGAATTTTCCCTCAAAACACTGGTCCTTTCCCATACCTAGCAGACATGGGCAAGGTAAGCCCTGCAGGGACAGACCGCCCAGACTCCTATCCCAGGGTCAGCAGATAACCAAATGGTAGACGACTTCCAACCCAAAGGCAGGGAGTTCGAAGCCATCCCTCTAGGGTAAAATCCCTCAGTCACTCCCTCCCTGCCCTCTTTTCACTCACCAAATACTAGGAGGAAGGCTTTCCCTCTGCTTGGAAAATTGGCTTTTTGTAACTAAGGATCATTGGGTCTTAAAGATAATTTTTCAGGGATATAAATTCTTCCACTAACTACCAATTCCAAGAGGGTACCCTTTCCTCAAAATCACTGGGCAGAGGCATTGAAACAAGTCCAAGCTCCCATATCCCGAGGGACAGTAGAACCTGCCCCCTCAGATCAAACAGGCAAAGGCTTTTATTCCAGACTATTCCTTGCTCCCAGGACAGAAGGCACTTGGTGCCCCACCCTGCCCCACCCTGGATCTACCCATTCGGAACACCTTCCTGGTGGTCCCCAAATCCAAAATGCTAACTTTGCAGCAGCTGCTGCCTATTCTGTGTTTATTTACTGTATTATTGAATTGTTTAGCCTGTTTTAACAAAACAAAAATGCTATCTTATTTGCTCGTTTCCCACCTTTCCTAGCCAGTCCAGATCCCAGGCTTTGCTTGTCTCAGGACTGTATTTTCTGTGTTCAGAGCTATCCAGACCTTGCTGTGGTAGAGGGAAGTCCTACTGCTTACCAGTGGGAGTGGTGAGGATTTTACTGCCTATCTAACACTAGAGGAGTAGTTTCCAGCTCTGAAATTTTAATTTTATTAGCCTTTTTGGGCTGATTTCTATCCCTTTCAACTTCTGGCTTAAAAACACGTGTGTTTGCACATTTTTTGCATCGTGCAGCACCACAAGGCTACTGTTAAACTATTCCAGTTGCCAGAAAGTCTGCTCTTCAAATTTTACCTTAGAACTAGCTGGTTTCTCAGTAGTAGCACTAAAATCTGAACTCCTGTGACTAGCACTTGCTCTA
Organism: Protopterus annectens; assembly: GCF_019279795.1. NCBI lineage: Eukaryota > Metazoa > Chordata > Ceratodontiformes > Protopteridae > Protopterus > Protopterus annectens. The sequence continues at coordinate 1,045,580,306 of NC_056747.1, forward strand.
GAACCTGCTGGAAAGCACTAGGAAGCCTGAAACTGATACAAGCACTCAGTTCTCCTTGTCAATAAGGAGAAATTAATTGTAGGCACTAAACAGACTATAATTGCAAAGTACCTTGCAAAGGTAAGGGAAAACAGCTCTTATACTTTACAAAAAAGCACCTAAACAGGCATGTCCAAGGGTCAGCTTCCAGTGATTTCTCCTGTTCACCTGGTGAATCTAGGCATACTGGGGCAATGCGGCAACTACCTCATGTACAAAGACAACCCTCTCCTCCTAACACCCAACACTACAACCTGCGAGAGATGCACTTACATAGCCAAACTGGAAGCAAAGCTCTCTCCGGCCAAGATTGTGCTAGACAGTCAAGAGGAGAAGGTTAACACCTGCTCTACACCTCAAGCAACTCATAGCCCTTCAAAACCCACGCCATCAACACCCACACATAGCAACACTAAACCCAAATATGCGGAGGTGCTTAACATTAACCTGCCCAAGCAACCAAAGTGACACATAGCTCACAACACCAGTGTGCCACCCAACAACAGCCCCTAAGGCAAGACAATGTACCCAATACTTTAGACATAGGTGACTCTATAGTCAGGCACACTGATGTCCCACTCACCAGGCTGAACAAGGAGAAAAGTGCCTGTTGGGTGCCAGGATCCTCCACATAACTCATGCACTCAAGTCACTCCAGAACAAGTACAAATACAACTCTGTCATTGTCCATGCTGGAGTGAATGACTTGAGATGTGCCTCCCTGGATTGCATGAAAAGAGACATGGAAGAGCTCACGGATCATGTGGCCCAGGCATGTATGACCCTAGCCCTAAGAAGCATCCTGCCTTCGCCCAGAATGATACCACAGTATAAGGACAAAATGATTGACTTCAACAATTGGCTAAGCTTCTGGTGTCATTCAAAGGGGATCCAGTATCTGTCTGCCTGGGAAGACATGATCGACAAACCACAATGCTTTGCCAGCGATAGTCTACACCTGTCACCCCTGGGATTCAGGTTACTGGCTAAAGCTCTTGCCACCCCTATAGTGAATTTTTTTGACAAAGTTCAAAGGATAAAACTACCACCGTAACAGATACAAAAATGCAAAATCTGAAGGTAATGCTACTCAATGCTAGAAGTCTAAACCTCAAAATGCACTCTCTCGAGGCACTCCTAAAAATGGAGAACATTGACATCTGTGCAGTAACTGAGACCTGGTTCAAGGCTCCAGAGAGCACCCCTGCAATACCAGGCTACAACTCTTATCACACTTTTCGGCCACAAAACCAAGACCGAAACACTAAAGGTGGAGGAGTGTCCATATTCACCAAGGATATTCACACCTCCAGGCTAGTTGCAAATCACCCTTGACATCCACATCCCACTTCCACCCCCAGTAAGGAAAACTCCTTAAAAAACTTCTCCAAAGCCAACTTCATGCTACTGAAGTCAGAAGTGACAAACTTCATGACACCCATGCAGACAGGATCTGAAAGTTCGACTGCAGACTCCTACACTAAGGCAATGTATGAGCAAATCCACTCATACATGAATCGTGCCATCCCGAATAGAACCAAGATGCTCTCCTCCAAAAAAAGGAAGCCAATCTGGTGGTCCCCTGCTATAAACAAACTATACAACAGAAGGAAGAAACTGTTGCAGAAAAGAGGAAAATCCCAGGATGCAAAAAACTCCCTCCCCAGCCACAGTAAGAAGTTGAGAGCCCTCATAAAATCCTCAAAAGCTAGTTACGAAAATAAAATTGCTAAAGACTCCAAAGACAACCACAAGGCATTCTATAGTTATGTAAAGAATCTAAATGGCAATGCTCAGATTTGCTCTGAGCTACAATAGAATGACATTAAATATACTGATCCCAAGGATATTGCCAATATCCTGGCAGATCGATTTAGTGCTAACTTCACCCCCCCACCCCCTAAAGGGCCCATCTCAATACCAAAAGATTGCCAAATTCCGGTAATCACGGCCACACAGGTAGAAACCACACTCTCCAAAGCTAAGAATACAGCATACATGGGACCAGATGACATCCCAGGATGTGTATTACATGAACTACAAAATGAACTGGCACCTCACCTAAGTGTCATGTTTAATCATAGCCTGACCTCAGGCTTCGTGCCCACTGAGTGGCGCCCAGCTACAGTTCTCCCACTCCACAAGGGGGCGATCCACCTTAGATCCTGGGAACTACCGTCCCATCAGTCTGACGAGCCTGATTTGCAAAGGGGAGAAACGCATTACCATGGAACTTATAAACAAAGACATTGGCAACCTTCAAATACTGCACCCCACCCAGTTTGGGTTTGTGAAGGGCCAATCTTGTCTCCTGAACCTAATTGACTTCTTCAAATCAGTCTCCAGAGCTGTAGACGAGGGTAAGGTAGTCCACACAGCCTATCTGGACTTCGCCAAGGCCTTCGACACCATCCCCCATACTGGAATCATAGATAAACTTACTAAGCTGGGCATAAATCCCTACATCACTCAATGGGTTGCTAACTGGCTTACTGACATAACACAGACTGTAAAAGTAGCCGACTCCAAATTCAGCTCCAGACAAGTGACAAGTGGAGTACCTCAGGGTTCGGTCCTGGAACCACTCTTGTTTGGCATCTACTTCTCTGAAGTACAGGCCAACACTAAGGGACTCTGGCTAACAATATTTTGCAGATGACTGCAAACTAGGAGCCATTATTGAATCCCCAAATGATGTGGATATTCTACAAAAGGGACTTACAGAAACAGATGCCTGGTGCCAGAGCCATGGGCTCAAGCTTAATGCCAAGAAATGTATAGTTATCCCCTTTGGAAAAAAACATGTACCCATGAATTACCACATAAGTGTAAGTACACTAAACATCAAAAGTGTGATGGGAGACTTAGGGGCACAGGTGGACAGTGATCTCACTTTCGATAACCACATCGCCACAACAGTCAGGAAATCCTTCTATGTGGCACACCTCATCACTAAGGGCTTTTCATCCAGAAAAAAGGAGGTAATTGTCCCACTGTAGTCATCCCTTATTAGACCCATTATAGAGTATAATTTCCCATTTGGTATGTACCTCACAAGACATCTGCAACAGCTGGAAAGGCCACAGAAATATCTCACTAAAAGAATCACAGGCCTAAAGCAGATGCCATATGCTGACCGTTTAAAAAAACGCCAGCTATACTCTGTGGCATATCGTCTACTCAGAGGCGATCTCTGCTTAACGTACAAGGCCATGTCAAACCCTGAGCTGTTGGACATGCTCCACTTAAAGAAATCCCAATCCCTCAGAGCCACATGCTCCAAGGATCTAAACCTTGAAAAAAACATGCTGGAGGGATAGGTTCCTGACCCAGAGACTCCCCCATACTCTGGAATAGACTGCTCATACATGTCAAGCAGAGTGCCTCCTTGGCCCTCTTCAAAAGGAACCTTGATGATTGGATGGGAGATAGCAAATTCACCCCAGGGATCATGTCAGTCGCCCTGCTAGACAGGGGTCCAGAGAAGTAAATATTGTGGGAAAAAATATCCAGGGAATTGTTATGGCTAGGCTTGTATAGGCCCTAGGGCCAATAGCCTAATACCAACTTATGAACCTATGCTGACAAAAAATGCATGGTTAGTTACCCTACATCTAGCATAGCTGGCCTTAGGCATAGGCCAACTAGGCAGCTGCCTAGTTCACCACTTTAGCAGGGGCACTTTTCCAGTATTTATTTGGTGTAGGTAGACCAGGATAGGGGCACTGAGTGGTGTGGTGGGTGGTGCCGTGGAGCCCTTTTGCCTAGGACGCCAGTTGACCTAAGGCCACTCCTGACATCTAGAAGATGCCTACCTCCATGTCCCGATAAGGGAATCCTGCAGGAAATTCCTTCACTTCAGAGCAGGCTCACAACACTTTCAGTTCTCTGCGTTACTCTTTGCCTTATCTGCTACACCCATGGTATTTACCAAATGTTTAGCTTGGCTATAGCCTTGGGTAGATGGAAAAATATACAAATTTACCCTTATCTGGATGACTGCCTCACTTGGGCAGATGGCAAAGAATAGCTCCTCAAGAACCTCCTCTTTGTCAAAACTCTCCTAACCCTTTTAGGGTACACCATCAACTAGAAGAAATCAAGGCAAACACCCTCCCGGAAGGTCATTTTCTTGGGAGCACTGCTGGACACAGCATCCAAAATGGCTTGCCTATCACCAGAAAAGCAGAGTTTCCTGCATCTCTATTCACCCAGCTGGCTTCCAGAAGTCACTTCACTGCGAGGAAGTTCCTACAAGCCTTGGGGTACATGGCATCTTGCATCCTTCCCATTCCTCTGGCCAAGCTTCATATGAGAAAAATTCAGTGGTATGAAAAGAATCTTTGGTGTCAGCACTCTCAACCTCTAGAGACCTCTCTACCTCTGATTTCCTGTATAAGGACCGAGCTTCTTTGATGGGCAGGGGCTTGTGCCCAGTACAAGGGTCTTTCCCTTTAACCTCTGCCCAACCAGGCAGACCATTACCACTGACACCCAGAGACACCCCCATACTCTGGAATAGACTGCTCATACATGTCAAGCAGAGCGCCTCCTTGGCTCACCTAGAAGGCAGGTGCATCCAAGGTTTTTGGGATGCCCAGCACCTTCCCTTACACATCAACCAGAAGAAAATGATGGCAGTATAAAAGGTTCTGACATTCTTCCAACCCCATATCAAGCTAGGGGTTCTCCTTATAAAAACAGACAACACCACAGTAATCTGGTACATCTAAAGACAGGGAGGGACCCCATTTTACCCTTTGTGTAGGCTAGCCACGAACCTCTGGCTTACAGTTTTTCCGTGAGAATACACGTGATAGCTCAGCAGCTACCAGGGATTAACAACCTGGCAGACCACTTAAGCAGACACTTACTGGACCCCCATGAATGGCAGCTCCACTGAAAAATCTTTTTGCAAATCACTCAGGCATGGGGGACTCCAGAGGTGGATCTCTTTGCTTCGCATTCCACCCATCAGCTGGAAAAAAGTCTTTACCAGGGATGACCACCTAGAGTGGAAGGTGGATGTCTTAACCTCCCCCTGGAACACCCTCTTCCTGTATGCATTCCCTTCTCTGCCTCTTATCCCCAAGGTACTGATCAAAATAAGGGAGGAGAGACCAAAGGCCATCCTCATTACACCACATTGGCCCAGACAACATTGGTACCCCTTACTGCACAGCCTGACCTTACAGCCTCCCAGGCAGCTTCCCCTGATCTCATACCTCTTACCGCAGGGGGGTGGATGCTGCAACCAGACTCTCAAACTATCAGCATGACTAATACTCAAAAGGCAAACAAGGGGCCCCTGTTAAGCAAACAGGTCTTAGACATTATCACAGGGGTTAGAAGGCCTGGCACCAGAAAATCTTATGCAGGAAAATGGAAAAGATTCTGCTGCTGGAAGGCCCAGCACCAGAAAATCTTATGCAGGAAAATGGAAAAGATTCTGCTCCTGGAGCAAGTCCAGAGGGGGAAATACCCCAACCTTCCATCCCTCTTACCCTGGATTACTTAGCAGAGCTACTTAATAGTGGCCTCTCCTTCTCCTCTATTAAAATCCACACATCTGCCTTGTCAGCTCATTTTGTTACAGAACAGCCCCTGTTTTCCCATACTTTGATTAAACAATTCCTCAGGAGGGGCTTCTAATATCAGACCTCCCAGAAGGTCACCCATTCCAACCTGGGACCTGAATTATGTTTTGGAAAAACTAACTTTACCTCCCTTTGAACCTGCTGCTTCAGCAGAACTGAGGTACCTCTCTTGGAAGACTGTTTTTCTCCTAGCTATCACCTCAGCCAGAAGGGTTTCAGAGCTACAGGCCCTGATGGCCATTGAGCCCTTCATCATCTCCCATGCAGACAGGATCTCCCAGAGGACCAATTCCTCCTTTGTGCCCAGGGTGGTATCTAATGTAACTCTCAACCAGGCCATACATCTACCCACCTTCTTTCCTAATCCTCAAAACAAGGGGGAAAGAATTCTGCACTCACTAGACATACACAGGCAGCTCTGATACTATCTGGACCATACTACACCCTTCAGGAAAACATACCAACTACTTGACAGCATTGCCCCAGGGGAAGCCCATTTCCAAACAGTCCATTTCCAAATGGATATCACACTGTATCCATTCCTGCTACAGTTTGCATGGGAACCCCCTCCCCAGGTCTATTCAAACCCATTCCACTAGGGCAGCCTCCACTTCCACAGCATTCCTCAGAGGGGTTCCCACCAGGGGCACCCTGGAAGCTGCCACCTGAACCTTTGTCCATACCTTTATCAAGCATTAACACCTACCTCTATTTTCTAAGGCTAGGGCAGGGTTTTGCCTCTGCAGTTCTACAGGGAATGCTGACCCATGCCTAGGTTTCTTACTAATCCTACCACCTCTCTCCTCAGCTTTGGGAATCTTCCCACAGCTGATAACTGCAACAGTGAAACATGAAGAACATAGTACAGTTGTGTACACTTACCATAATTGTAGATGCTCGAGTGTATTCACTGTTGTAGTCCTGGTTTCCCACCCTCCTTCCCCCTTATATCTTCTTTCTTTAGGGAGACATACGTTTCTAATGGTGGCTTTTAGCCACCAGGACCACTTCACCATATTTACTTGGGCCTCTGACTGGTCAGGGCAAGAAAAACTGATGTAATGACGTTGGCTGCCTTCCTTTACAGCACTGATGTCCTGACGTCAGTCAGCAAGCAACAGCAGCTGACACAGAAAAACATTGACTCTGGTATTCGGGCTGGCCAAGGGCTACCACAGCAGAGATAACCCACAGGTGATGACTGCAACAGTGAATACACTCGAACAATTACATTTATGGAAAGTGTATACAACTGTACTTTCCTTTCAGAAACTAATTTAAATATGCCATAAAAGACAATAATGTTACTCCATACATTATGAATACTGACAAGTTTGTTGTAATCATTTGCAGTAATTAAATTAAATGTCAGATGGACTAACAAAGCACATTTTAGGAAAATTATTCCCTAAATGATAAAATAGTTCAGAGACTAACTTTTATAAAAAAGTAAAAAGTTGTTTCCTAATAATTTTTTGCCATCTCTCCCCATGGCCACCCATTCATTCCTTCTGACTCCTAGCATCCTATAACCTTTGGCGAGGCAGATGAGAACCAGGGACTGAGGCTGTCATTCAGTGAGAATTATGAGCTTTATTATGTGGTCTTAACAACCCCAGTGTTGGGCAGAAATATTGTTTTGTTGTGCTGTGCTGCATATTTAGACAGACCTATGACTCCAGCTGCAGTACATATCTACTCCTTGGTGAGCTCATGCTCCTCGAATTCCCTTGTTACAAGTACTGCATTTTCAGGTTATCCTCCAGGTGGAGCTCTTGCAGCAGGACTAAACCAACAGGTTCCTGTTCAGGGGTGAAAACTGACATCAGCTATTCCTCCCATCCATTCCTGGCTGGCTCCTCCAGTGCTTGCACTACTACCTGAACCTGGGTTGTCTGGGGTATATTCAGTGATAGAACCTCTGCACTGCGGTGCTACCAAGGGCTAAGAGTTAGCTGGTCCTGCTGGACTATGAAAACATGCTAAAGAAAAGGAAATGGTCATTTTAACTTCTGAATATTCATGTGCAGTAGCAGATGAAGTCCAACATGTTTGTACAGAAACTCCTAAATACTGGAGAATCAAAAGGCTTAGGGAGGAAGATGAATAATACAGAGCTTTAGAGTCTAAATGGCTACAGTTTTATATGTTTTCGGTTAGAAGGTTGTCTAATCACTCATATAGCAACATGCAGCAAGTCCCATTTATGTATATAGTACTCTTATTAATTCATAAGACATGCATTATATGCTGTACTTCTAAAAAGTAATGTCAGAAATACTGGAAAGGCATTTGAACATCTAAAAAATCAAAAGTGGAAAATAGACACTGCACTGAAGAAGACTTTAAATCACACTGAAACATTTTACCTGGCTTAACCTTGGGGACATTTAACTTGCTTTGTTCTACAGTCATTGCATGTTATTAGCAGATGTACTAAATGGTAACAATTTCCAACACAACTCATCTGAAAAAATAAACTCAAATCAATTTTGACGTAAACTGGAAACACCAACCTTGCCTCCAACTGTGAGGCAACGACTTAATTGAAAGACAACACAAAAAATAAACAATTCCAAAGCAAATCTTTACAAGTAATCACCCCCTGTGAATTCAGCAGGAAAAACTAATGAAAGCTTTTGAATCTCAGCTCTTGACAGTAACAACATAAGCGCACTACTGGTAATTACAACTCAAATACAGATTATTACTGCAGACTGCCACCCAGCACTCGCAACAACCGCGGAATCCTTTCTGCTGTCACTTTTCATTTTCTCCACTCTATTAAATTAAACAAATACACATAGGGGACCAGACTTCTGGATAAACAAACCCAGATGTTCATCTGGCAAATGGGAAATCAAATGGAAATTCAGATATTTGTGCATGGCTCTGTTGCTGCGAAATATTGGTGCATAGCACTAGGGCTTACTCCTATTACTGGACCAGAGGTAAAGGTGAATTATTTTGCCTGTATATTGGGTAATGTATAGGCCCTTATATTATGGTGGCAAAAACACTGCTGTTGTCTGAAATTGAACTATATACTAATCAAAACAGATGGCCACCCAATCACTATAAAGAACAGTGTGCAAACTGATAAAATTAAAAAGCTATTTTTTTCAAAGACTAAATCATTGACTGTCTCACACCCACTCATACATACACAAAGATGAGCTCTGAAACAAAGGATATATACTTAACAAAAATCACAAATACTAGCTGGGATTCCTCTACTAAAGTCATATAAAAGATTTCCATTGGATCTAGACATTTTATCAGAAATTCAGCTGTTAGCAAGCCTATATGTTTATTAAAATAACAAAAATAATGACTGTTATGGTACACATAAACTGCTGTCTAAAAATAAGCAAGCTAATATTTTTGAATAACTTCCATCATTTTAATGAACATATACATAATGTATCTTTCACTGCCTGCAGTATTCCACAAATGTCTCTAACACCAAAGGTGTTTTCTTACACAAAGAAAATTCTAGCTTTCACTGTTACATAACACATTCATGATATTCATCCCCTCTTAAATTCTGCACTATTATTCCTAAAAATGTTTCTTGTCACTCTGCAGTGAACTAGCTACCTTTGTCAGCTCTATTACAAAACCCATGCAGACTCATCCAGGCACAATGAGTTACTGCATAAGAATGCTTGGGCAATTATGTTACATGCAAACGGCAGATCAGCATAAACACAACAGGGACTGTCTAGAACAATGTGACTGGTTTTAGAGAAGTTTAAAAGAAATAAATAATCTACAATGATGACACTAACTTTGGGTTCTGTCCTTTTCCACCAAATAGGCCTTTAGTTATGTGATTACTCAGTGACAAGTTGAATACTCTATGGTAGAGACTTGCCCCCTCATTGCCTGTTACTACAGCACTTGTGAAGAAAATGGTGAGCCACACAATGGCAGGCCTGAAAGTCATCCTTTGGTGGCCCTAAATTCCTTCTAAATCTTGGTAGAATAATCCATAATATGCAGCTCTGTACGTATTGTGTAAAAATGATAGCTCGAGTCTCATAACAATATGGGATCTTATTGTTTGTTTGTCTTACAGGAAATTGTTGCTAGTTTCATTGCAGTAGTGCAGCTTAGGTAACCACAGTTTTGTAAATGTTTTAAAATAGTGTTTCTTCCTGAAGAGTTGTATGCCTGTGGCTTACTGAAGTATACTTTTCTTACCCCCAAGAACCATTCATTTCAATCTTTGTGAAGATTTCTCCTCTGTTACACAAATACTGTACATACCTCTCAACTTCTTTGCTCAGAACTTAATGAGGGACAAGGGCTAAAAATGAGGGACAGTTTTTACATAGTACTCTAATTCATTCAAAAGTTAATAGAGCAAATATGGAATATGTGGCATTAATGATTGACTATACTCCTCAGTAATTTACTAGATAATCAAATATTTTAAAGTGGACAGGGAACATTTTGAAGAAAAAGCAGGAAGAGCTGAGATGTATGTCTATTTGCTGTTTACTTTGTGGTTCCAGCCTTGTGGCCTAGAATACTTTTCTCCAAGACAGAGACTACAGTATGGGAGTGGAGCCAGCTCCCAGTCCCTGAAGCCAGCTTCCTCATTCATTTTGAACACATTTCTCTACCCTCTGTCCTAACAATAGCTTCTGTTGGATCACAGCAGAATGCTCACTGCTCACACTAACATTTGTGCCATCTCTTAACATATATGTGCTCTGTATTTTATCTCTGCTAATAGCACTCTATATTCCACAAAGATAAGAGATCAGACTGCTTAGCCTCACCACTCCTTCTCCAGTCCTATGGTACACTCAGCCAGTTCTTAAAACCATGTCACTGGCTTCTACATATAGGCATCCTACCTGTACAGCAATGGCTCAACCTAAGTTACCACAATTATACTTGTAAAACCAGGACATGTAAGTAACACACTTCGCTCATCTATTCATTATTCTTATGCCATGTACTGACAAAGAAACAAAAGAATGTGTAGGTAATATCTGGTTTTCCATTTGGGAGCTGTACTTAAATGTTGTTTCAGTTTCTCTGGCTGTTACTGAGAGAGAGAGACAGAGAGAGACAGAGAGAGAGAGAAAGAGACAGTGGGTGGTGTGGATATTGAATTCCTGTAGCCTGTAAACAGTGGTCACTAAAGAAGGTGTTTGTACTCTGAATCATCCATGCAGCGAACATTCAGAGTTTCATATTACAATAGTTTTATTTATTTATTTATTGTTAGCTTAGTTGGTCAGGGAGAGCAGCCAAGGATGTCAGCAGAGGAGTATGGCAAGCTGACAAGGAGCCAGTTGGCAGAGATGTGCCAAGCCAAAGGATTGAGGCATGCCAACCTGACTAAAGCAGAAATGATTGCACCCTTAGCCACAGCTGCATCACAGACCAGCAACCAGGAAGACAACCAGACTGGCTTTGGGGATGTACCTTTTTCACAAAATGAACAGTTCAACCTTTCTACAGAGGACTTAAAAATCCATCTGGAGTTAGAGACTTGAACTGAAGGCCACACATTTGGAAATAGAATCAGCAGAGAGAATGTCACATTTGTAGGCTGAAGAAAAGGAGACACTGTGGCAGAAGAAACAAATGGAATTGGAAGCAGCAGAGAAACTGTGATACCTGGAAGCTGAGGAAAATGAGAGGTAGAGGCAACATGAAAAGGAGATGCTGACACTTCACCAGGGTCATGGAGGTAATGGGGAAGGGAATAACTGAACCTCAGAAGCAACAAAGGTCAGTAAATTCCTTCTACAATTTACAGAGGGTAATAATTTTAATAGTTTTATTCATATGTTTGAAAGGGTATGTAAACAGTATAATGTTGACCAAGGGCTCTGGGTATGGTTCCTGACCCGCTTACTCCACGATAAAGCTGTAACTGCTATTTCTAAATTGTCTATCACTGGTTGCTTAAATTATAATACTGTTAAAAATTGTTTACTAGAGTGTTTTAAGTTAACACCTGAAGCTTATAGAAAAATGTTTCATGAGCATAGCTGCAAGGCAGATGAAAGTGTGTGTGAATATATTTCTGAGTTAAGCACTTATTTTCATAGATGGGTCAGTGGGTGTCAGGTCACCACTTTTGAAAGGCTGGCAGACATTTTGGTGAGGGAACAAGCCCTTAGCACTTTGCCTGAGGACATGAGAGTCTGGTTAGTAGATAGGGAATGTAATACTGCAGATGAGTTGTGGAAAAAGGGAGACCTATACCTAGCAAGCAGGGTACCACTGCACAGGAAAGGGATACCCAGTGATGCTCATGGGTCTGAGGGAACCCATGGTGGGTAGCTTAAACTACCCCAACAGATTCCACCAGTAGCAGGGAAAGCCACTAGTTCAGGTACATGGCCACTCCCAAGGGTTAAATGTTTTAAATACAACCAGTGGGGCCATGTAGCATATAGATATCCATGGCAAGGTGGGGAATAAAAGGTGGGAGAGCCAGTAAATGGGACTGACAGAATGCCAGCAGTAAGTTGTTTGGAGAGAACAGGTGTACCAAACTACCACAAAAGGTTATGTCCTATCTTAGTAGATGGGAAACAGGCCACTGCTAAGAGAGATACAGCCTCTGACTTAACCATTGTGAAGGCTGCAATAGTTAAAGAGGAACACTACTTGCTTTGGCAGTCTATTCCAGTCAGAGCTTTAGGAGGGACCCCATTCCAAATACCTTTGGCTAAGGTTCACTTTGACTGGGAGGGTGGAAAAGGAAGCAAGCAAGTATGTGTGTTTGAGGATATCCCTGCAGATGTCCCGATAGGGAATGATTTTGATAATGCAGTAACTTGTGTGCATGCAGTTACACGCAGTCAGACTTGGAGACAAACATATGGGTCTGATAGCCTGGGGGGACCAAGACAGACTGTAAACTTGAAGCCAGGATTGGTGAGGTGGTTACTTCAGAGAGGGAACTACCCTGTAATAGTGAAACTGAAGGAGAGCCAGAGCTGCTTGTGGGTACTGATGTTCCCTTGGACAAAGTGACTGCAAGGGCAGAGATGAGTATTAGTACCCAGGCTGACAGTGAGGCACTGCTGTCAGTGAATATCAGACTTCCTGTGGAAGGGGAGCTGGAAAGGGTTTCAAAGAGTGAGCTGAGACAGGCTCAGTTCTCAGACCCTACATTACAGGGGTTGAGCGAGGTAGCCAGAGAGGCATCTGATTCTCAAGGAAAGGGGGACTCTGTATACTGGGACAAAGGGTTACTGTATACAGAGTGGACTCCTGTAGGAAGGCTAGATGGTGAGAGAATACAGCAGCTGGTAGTGTCCAGAGCCTGCCATCTGGCACTTCTAGCCATAGCCCATGATATTTCCCTTGCAGGTCATATGGGCATAAAGTATACCAAGAGACGCATTATGCAGAACTTTTTTTGGCCTTGGATTTCCAGGGATGTAACAGGGTATTGAAGGACCTGTGAGAAGTGCCAAAAAGTAGGCAAGGCAGGAGACAAGTTCAAGGCTCCTTTGATGCCTTTGCCTGTGATTGGGGAGCCATTTCAGAGGGTAGTTATAGATATTGTGGGGACTCTGATTACCCAAGTTCCAGAGGGAAGAAGTGTATCTTAGTGGTAGTAGATTATGCAACCAGATACCCTGAGATGGTGGCTCAGTCCTCCATTGAGGCAGAAAAGGTTGCAAATGCTTTGTTAGAGATTTTCAGCAGGCTAGGTTCCCAGAAAAAATACTGACTGACAGAGGTGTCAGTTTCACATCAGACCTGCTGGCTTGTCTGTGGGAGAGCTGTTGGGTGAAGCATCTAAAGACCACTCCTACCACCCCCAGACTAATGGTCTGGTGGAGAAGTTAATCTCTACACTAAAGACCATGCTATGGGCATTTGCAGACCAGTTTAAGAGGGAGTGGGACAAATATGTTGTTTGCTTACAGGGAGGTGCCCCAGGAATCCACAGGTTTTTCACCCTTTGAGTTGCTGTATGGGCACAGGGTGAGGGAATCTCTAGATATGATTCATGATGAGTTGGAGGGTGTGTGTGAATCCCACAAAGAGTCTGTTGTGACAAATGTCCTAAACCTCAGGACAAGGCTCAGGGATCTCATGGGTTTGGCTGAGGAGAACCTGGCAGAAACCCAACAGCAGAAAAATGTCTGGTATGACAGGAATGCTTGAGCTAAAAAGTATGCTGTAGGACAGCTGGTTATGGTTCTTATTCCTGTCAGATACAACAATCTGCAGGGAGCTTGAGAGGGACCCTTCAAAGTGGTAAGGAAAGTCAGTGTTGTTAACTACATGGTAAAACTGCTAGGCAGGATGCAGGGGCACAAACTGCACCATGTTAACATGATGAAACCTTATAATGATAGAGAGGCCCTTGTGCTGTGTATTTGCAGTGGATGGCAGGAGGAGTCTGAGGGGGATTTGGTGACTGATCTCCTCAGTGAGGCACAGACTGACACCTCAGTGGAAGGGGTAGCAATGTCCCAGCAGCTATCCCCTACCCAGATTCAAGAAATCCGAGCAGTGTTACAGGAGTTTGGGGCATGTTCACTGGGAAACCAGGGTGCACCCTCCTGGTGCTGTACCATGTGGATACAGTACCCAAACACCAATTAAGCAGGCCCCTTATAGGGTGCCTCAGAGAGTGTCAAACAGACTCTGAGAGAGGAGATGCAGAAAATGTTGGAACTAAAGGTAATCCAGGAATCCAGCAGTCCCTGAGCCTCCCCAGTGGTGCTGGTACCAAAAAGAATGGCAGCACCAGGTTCTGTGTGGACTACAGGCAATTAAATAGTCACACAGAGTCAGACTCTTACTCCATGCCTAAGACTTAACACTATTGATCTTACCAGGGGCTATTGGCAGGTGCACTTGACTCCCAGTGCTAGAGAGAGGTCAGCCTTTGTGACTCCTTTTGGCTTGTATGAGCTCACGAAGATGCCCTTTGGGATGAAAAATGCCCCAGTGACTTTCCAGAGGCTGGTAGATGGTATCCTAGCAGGAGCAAATTTTGCCATTACTTACTTGGATGATATTGCCATCTACAGACATTCCTGGCAAGAGCACCTTCAGCATGTCAGGGAGGTGCTGAGCAGACTACACAGGGCAGGGTTGATCATTAAGCCCAGTAAATGTCAGATGGGTAATGGCAGAGGTCTCCAACCTGGGACATAGAGTGGGGAGTGGTAAGATCAAGCCAGAACTTGCCAAAGTGGAAGCAATTCAAGTATGGCCTACCCTGTTACCAAAAAGCAGGTGACGGCATTCTTAGGGACATCAGGGTACTACAGAAAGTTTCTTCCCAATTATAGTACCATAGCTGCTCCCCTCACAGTCCTGACAAGGAAAAACAGGCCAGATAAGGTAGTGTGGACCCCAGCATGCAAGCAGGCATTCCAGAAGCTTAAAGGAACTTTGGGTGGACCCCTTGTATTAGCCAGTCCAGATTACAGCAAAGAATTTGTTGAGCAGGTGGGTACTTCAAACCAATGGGCTGTGCTCAGCCAGGTTTCCTCAGAGGGAGAAGAGCACCCAGTGGTATATCTCAGCCATAGGCTCCAACCCAGGGAGGAATGCTATGTAGCTGTAAAAAAGGAATGAATAGCCATAGTGGGGGCACTGCAGAAACTTTAGCCTTATCTGTATGGAAGGAAATTCACTGTAGATACAGACCACAATCCCTTAACATGGCTACATTGAGCCAGCTAGCAAAATGCCAAGTTCTAATGTGGAGCCTAGAGTTGCAAGCATATGATATGGCAGTGCAGCACCACAGCTGTGTTAGCAATGCCAATGCAGATGGTCTTTTAAGACAGGGAATTGGGTAATGTATTCTGAGATACGCTCATCCCTCTCAAGCAACTTTTCTCAAGGATCACTTGAAAAACTAGCTTGAAACTTTGAGGGGGGAAGAAATGTCATGAAATGAGATACTGCCAGCCCAGCTAGCTGGAATTTTGTAAATAATTATATGTCATTTGTGAATATCAGCATGATTTCTATAGAAGGGTGACCAAGGGAAATACTGCCAGCACAGCTTCTGGAAATTTGTAAATGGTTATGTGCCATTTGTGAATGTCAACATGCTTCATGTAAGATGTTTGTGTTGCAAATGTATTAGAACTGTATGTCATGTATATATCAAACAGGTTTGTACAGACGTGTGTTGAAAATATATTTTATAAAGTACTGAGCTTAAAAATAGATCCACGGTGTGCCCTGCTAGAAGAGAACAGAAATGTACATACACTATTGTAACTGTTAAAATATATATATTTTAACAGTGGAAACTGGACACAGGGGGTTAACTTCATTTCAGCAAAACTTCGGAAAATAGCTGAAATTAAATTACTTTATGACAGCAAGAGGCAGTATGTCTATACTAGGGAGCTCTCTGTGTTGTCTTGAAGGAGAAATAATTTCTAGGCTTGAGATGCAAAAGTGATTTATTGTTTTATGACTTCCAACAGTTGCACAGATTTGAGAAACAAGCCCTTGTCAATGTATTTTCACAGGTGGATGCTAAATACTGCTAGCTTTCAGCAGTGGGGGATTTTACCTGGGATAGAGTCAGATGACAAGAAGTGATGTCATTCTGCAAGCTATCCCAGCAGTAATATTTGAGATATTAATTTAAGAACTCTCTGAGAGAGAGAGCATTCTGTATTCTGTCTTGGACCTGACAACATCAAGATCCATTCACCACACACTTGCCTTTCTATGAGTAAGTAAGTCTAGAGGACATATGAGTAAGTAAGTCTAGGGGACAGTATAATTCTCTTAGGTAGAGTCAGGAATATAGCAGCACTCAGTTTATAGGTTTTTCTTTATTTACTTGAGACTATCCTGCAATTTTGTTTTTAATATTTCCTGCGATTTTGAACTCTGATGTCACAGTAATTATGTACAGAGTATTTTCTTGTTCTTTTATATTATTAACTATATTTAAACCTTTCATTGTAGCTGATCTGTCTAGAGATATTTAAGTTCTGTGAGTACTTGAATATTTATTTGGTGACACTGTGTAGGTCACTCCTAATAGCCTTGCTCTTGGTCAAACTACCATTTGTATTAATAGCAACATTACACAGTAAGACTGGATGCCCTTTGTTAAGGGCCTTAAAGTAGCTGATAAGGAGTTGGCTGGTGGTAGTGATAACTACCCTATAGTCTGGGCAAAAGGGGACATAGTTAATAAACCTGTGCCAACCTTTCCCAGGTGTGTGTTTTTTTTGTGTGTGTGTGTGTGTGGGGGGGGGGGTGGCACGAAACACTGGTTTGACAGAGAGGGTGCTGGAGGTCTTGACTTGGCCACTCAGCTGAGATCTGAATTCTATAGCTGTGCCAGTGAAGAGTCTTAATGGAGATCTGTAGAAAGAGGGAGAAAACTAGCCATGGACTAACTGTGGTCTTTGTGTGCTCTTAAGGGAAATTGCACTTGATGCAGAGAGCTGCATCTGGAAATATTTTGTGTGTACTTGTCATTCTCCTAATGTACGTCCCCCACTGGTGTCAGTGGTGAGGATTGAGGCTCCTTGATTACTCGTCCAGTGGTGGGGAGTCACACTGATATCTTTAGTTTATTATTTGTAACAGTGTATGATACATCCTGTTCTGTTTTGATACTGTGAATGACACTCCTTGTCTTAATTGCTTAATAGTTTTCTCTACTTGATGCTTCCATGTTGACATTTTATTTCATCCCTTCCTCTCCCTTATTGCTCAATATCTTTGTGGTAAGACTTTATCTGTTATGACTTTATCTGTGCAGTAATATATCCAATTTACTTATGTTATATGACATGGACTTCTGTTATTAGTCTTGATTACTGTGTTCATCTGTGTTATCAGACATCTAGCATTTGGGGTCTTATTTACTTTGTGTAATCTGTTTCTTTTGTTGATCTTATAAGTCTATCCATCTCTATTAAGTCAAGCAACTCTTCCCTTAAATCATTTTCTTATAATTGAGGACACATTCTTTGCTCTCTTTTTCCTGTGGGCATTCTACAGAAAGTTCCAGAACATCATCTTGTAGCATATCCTCTTCAACTGCATCCTTCATCATCCATTGCTCCTTTGTATAGGGAACTCATTGGCTCATCACTCCACAACATTGCCTGTGCATTCTAACTGAACCTTTGTAGCGGTTTCCTACTGAAATCTCCAGAGCATCATCATCATCATGTGGCAAGTGATCCAATGCTTCCTGTTTCTCCTTTACTTGGGGACTTATTGTTCCATCATGCTGTGACATTACCCGAGTTAGATTTTCTACACTAAACTTCACTTTGCAGGCAATACATTACTTCAATTTCTGTTTCATTAACTACACTGTGAAATTTTCCATATATGGGTGCCTTTGCCTGTATTTCTCTTCAAATGTCTCTGGAACTCCTTTTTACATTGATTAGTTGGCTTTTACCTTTCCATAAATATCGCACCATATCAGATCTCTTTTTCCTTCCCATGTCCGTATTTCTTTTTTATATCTTTCAAAAATCTTTGGGTTTTGTTCTTTATAATTTCACACTTCCTGTGTCACTTCTTTTTCCAGTTGGCCCCAATTTTTTTTTTGTCTTTGTAATGTTTTTCATAGATCTATTGTATTAATGAATGCAAAATCTGCATTTGAAGCTTTTGACAGTTTTTTTGTGCAAGTCTTTTTACTTCCTCTAATTTTTCTCTTAATCTTTTTAAATACCTCTTTTTGGGTACCACTAAGTCATGTTCTTTGATACAGAGAGTATTTTTAATGGTGGTGAGTTTTATGAGGAACATTTCTCCTGTAAGCCATTTAAAGGCTTTCAGTTAAGTCACAATGCTAAGTTTTGTTGTTTTCTCACAAAATAAATCTGCAATTTTCTTTCCTGCCACCTGAAGTCGTTATATGTTACTGTCAGACTGTAAACAACACAGGGGAAGAGTAGGGAAAGAGCATGTTTGATTTTAGATTGCAATATGTTTCTAGCAATGGTTTGCCACATAACTGGAGTCGAGAGATGGGAGATTCTGTTACATAGTTTGAACTGGGTGAGAACTTGGTTGCTTGCTCAGCATGATGGGAGAATGATAAAGCAAGATCAAGTGTGACTCCAAAGTATTTTTGCTGGGTGACAATTAGTATAGCTGTATTTCCATTGTCCTTTAGGGTAACAGGTGGAAAGCAGGCTAGTCTGTGTGCTGTGTCTAAACGTATGACAGAGGATTTATTTGGGCTAATTATTAGGTTGTTCTAACAGTAAATAAATACATTTTATATATCTTGCAAATCTTTATATTTAGAGTTTGTTTCCTTTTAAACATCTACTGTTTTACCATGATTATGCATGCGCACGCACAAACACACACTCACAACCCCCCCCACACTTGGTAGATAGGCTGACCACAAAACCCTTTTCATGCAAAGCCTTACCAAAGGCACAAATATAAGAATACATGAACACATTATTCAGTTGTTAAGGGGACACTGCAGAGAGAATAAAATAAAATTATACCAAAAAGTTGTTTAAGATGACGCTGTAAAGAAGTGGCTTTTAACATTTACAGAGAAAATGTGAGAGTTAAAAGACCACTGCAGACTGCACGTTTCATTTTAAAACGTACTTAGTCACATTCTTATTCCATTTACATGACAACTGATCCGATATGGAATGCCTCCCTCCCTCTTGTACCTTTAACTACTATTTACCTACTGACTAATGTTTCACATGCCTTACTTCAGTTTCATTTATTCCTAACATCTATAATTTAACTCTCCTTACCCATGTCTTGTGAGGCATATCTAATGTCTGCTATATTGCACATGAACTGTTTGTATACTTAAATTTTATACTTGGAATTTATATTGTGTATAATGTCTCCACAGAAGGAATATTTTTTTTCTTTGTATAGTACCACTATAGATCAATTACCATTTTGTATCTAGTTGTCTTATGAAATATCTATGTAATTTATATTTGTAAAAAAAATGTTTTGTCATGAGTATCTTAAATGTATCTACTGAAACTTTTCTCTCTGGTCCTCTACTGAAATGGTCTTTTCCCAGTAGGAATTTCCCAGTAAACTACTACAAATAAATACAATAAATAAAAATAAAAATTCTCATGAGGAAAGGAAGATGCGTGTTTGATTTTTACAGCTGTGTGTTGTCTAAGCGAGAATGACAGTATAGTTGAGTGTCATGAAAGGTGTTAGACAGAGTTTGTGAGTTGGAAGGAAAAGTTATATTTAGCAAAAGATTAAGTGAGTGAGAGATGTAGGCTGGTGGAACAGAACCTGCCACCTGAGAGCAGCAAAAGTGTTAGTAGTCCGAGAAAGAGGGAAGACATAGCCAGGGAATTGTTATCGCTAGGCTTGTATAGGCCTTACGGCCGATAACCTAGTACCAACCTATGACAGCATGATATACCTCAGATTAGGTAATATGGCTGGATAACAGGCAATTACACTGGCTTGATGAGAGAAGATAGGCCTTTAGATGAATTCTAAATTTTGGGTAGGATGAGGTGTTTTTTATTTGTGGGGGAATGCTTTTCCAGAGTTGTGGACCTATTCTACAGCAGCAGTGAACTGTACAATGAAGTACAGTTTTGTGGGCAGAGTGGTTGTGGTTTCTGAGGCTGTAAGAAGATGGTTTTCTAATAAGTTTAGATCTTAGGGGAGAGATGTTATAGTTAATTAAGAGTTTGAATCATTGGTATCGTAACAGGTCTGTCCTTTATTTAACAGGTAGCCATTTTTTAGTGTTTTACAATGATGTTCACTTTTACAGGAGAGGGTAATAAGTCTACAAATGTTATTGGTTGTTGTTGTTGTGTCTTTCGGCTTTTCCCGGTTAGGGGTCGCCACAGTGGAACTCCGGTCCGCTAATGATTGGCGCTTGATTTTTACGTGCCGAGTTGCCAGCCCTGCTGCACAACCTTCAGTGAAGGTATGCCCATTCACGCATGTCTCCACGCAGAAGACGCTCTAACTGAGAATCAAACCAGACAGCATCTTACTGTGAGGCGACAACGCTACCGCAGCACCACCACTGCGGATAATTGCTTGAATATCTGTGGTGTTTGTTTTTGATGTTGAGGTTATGGGTGATAAGACCAATTCAAGCTGGGAGAGTGGAATGCCTATGCCTATGGCTATTCTGGAGGTTTTATTAAGAAAAGGGAAATTTTATTGGTGAAGAATAGGAAAGATTTATCCTTTATCCTTGTATAGTTGAAGTGGAGGGAGAAATTAAGTAAAGAGTGAAAAAAACAGGCAGTGCTCTCTATCGGGTGGGGGTTGTTGTGATTTTATACATTTTATATATATATATATATATATATATATATATATATATATATATATATATATATATATAATGTTTACACACACACACACACACACACACACATATATATATATATATATATATATATATATATATATATATATATATATATATATATATATATATATATAAATATATGTACATATATAAGTGTGTGTGCGAGCGAGCATATATGTGAGTATGGGGGTGTGTGCAAAGAATTCTTTGTTTTATTAAGTTTCTGTCTGTTTGGTGCTAAAAATCACAGTTTTGATTTTGTTGGAGATGAGAAGGAGGCTTTATTTGATGATGCAGTGGATTAGGGCTAGGAAATCTTCTTGCAGGTCTGGTTGGAGGAAAGGAACTGAGTAGTCTGAACAAAATAAAACTGTGTCATCTACAGGAATAGGTGAAATGGTTCAGGGGAACGTTGTTTGGCAAAGGTAAGACACATCTTAAAATAACTCCATTGTGTAGTAGTAGTACTCATTACAAGGCCCATGGGGCACTCTAGCTTATCCATTTATGATGACGTTTTCTCCTTCAACTTTATCCTCATACTAAACCAGAATGGACCTGCATACAGCTCCATGTTCCATGGGCCCAGCAGTCATTGTGGCCGTACTAGTCACCTGCTTTATCTGAGACTATCATACTTTAGCAAATTTTTATTTTTCATATTATAACTTTTATATACTATCAAGCATTTGTCATGGGGACCATAAAAATTCAGACTTAATGTACTGCTGTTAAAAGAATTTAAA
The DNA here is from genome assembly GCF_019279795.1 of Protopterus annectens. Lineage (NCBI taxonomy): Eukaryota > Metazoa > Chordata > Ceratodontiformes > Protopteridae > Protopterus > Protopterus annectens. The sequence continues at coordinate 1,045,602,001 of NC_056747.1, forward strand.
AACTAATATATGGCAGCTGACAAAGATATAAAAAGGTTCTAGAGCTTATCCTACTGAATCTGCAGTATGGGGAATCTATTTTTTTCCTCAGCAAGCCACTGCTACTGTAATGCATATCAGCCACAGAGTATAAATTTAATTAATTAAAATTAAAGTTAATTAAAAAATGTACAATCAGCACACTCTAACATGCAGGTCTCTGCAAAGAAAGTGATGCAAAATATACTAGTGTAACTTCATGCACACACAAACACACACACACACAGACTAGTTTGGCCATATTAAGTAAAAGTGCAGTGTGTAAAGACTTCTCTATTGGGGGTGTTGACAGTTACGCCACTTAAATGTGAGCTGTAGTTTTGGACTCATTCAGTGGAACATAGGTTCATAGGCAGGTACTAGGCTATTGGCCCTAGGGCCTATATAAGCCTAGCCAAAGGTACCCTGGCTTTCGCCACCATAGAAAATTATTTTCCTGTGCCACTGTCGAGCAGAGCCACAGAAGTGATCCTCGGGGTGAATTTCCTATCTCCCATCCAATCATCAAGATTTTTGTTGAACAGTGCTAATGAGGAGCTTTGTTTGATATAGATAGGTAGTTTGTTCCAGAGTATGGGAAGTCTCTGGGACAGGAATCTATCCCTCCAGCATGTTCTGTTTATTGTGGTGACGAGGTTTAGGTCCCTAGAGCGTGTAGCTCGTAGGGATTGGGATTTCTTTAAGTGGAGCATGTCTAAAAGCTCTGGATTTGACATAGCTTTGTGTGATAGGCAGAGATCGCCTCTGAGTAGTCCATATGCAACGGAGTAAAGCTACAGTTTTTTGAGATGGTCTGCATAGGGCATCTCTTTCAGGCCAGTAATCCTCTTTGTGAGGTATTTCTGTGGCCTTTCCAGTTGTTGTAGATGTCTTGTGAGGTACATACCTAAAGGGGCATTGTACTCTATAATGGGTCTAATGAGTGACGAGTAGAGGGGAACAATGACCTCTTTTTTCCTGGATGAGAAACCTTTTTTGATGAGGTGTGCCACATAGAAGGATTTCCTGACTACTGTGGCAATGTGATTATCAAAGGAGAGACTATTGTCCACCTGTGTCCCAAGGTCTCTTATCACACACTTTCGGTGTTAAGTAGACTACCACCTATGTGGTAGTTCATGGGTACTGAGTTTTTACTAAAAGGAATGACAATGCACTTTTTGGCATTGAGCTTGAGGCCATGGCTTTGACACCAGGAATCTGTCTCAGCAAGGCCCTTTTGTATGATGTCCACATCTTCTGGAGTTTTGATTATGGCTCCTAGTTTGCAGTCATCTGTGAACTTCGTTAGCCAAAGACCTTCTGTGTTGGCCTGTACTTCAGAGAAGTAGATACCAAACAGGAGAGGACCCAGGACTGAACCCTGAGGTACTCCACTTGTCACTGGTCTGAAGCTGGATTGGAGTCTGCTACTTTCACAATGTGGGTTCTGTCAGTGAGCCAGTTGGCAACCCATCTTGTGGCATAGGGATTTATACCTAGTTTAGTGAGTTTATCTATAATTCCAGAGTGGGGGATGGTGTCAAAGCCTTGGCAAGATCTAGATAGGCTGTGTGAACCACCTTACCCTCATCTATGGCTTTGGTGACTACTTCAAAGAAGTCTATCAGGTTTAGGAGACATGATCTGCCTTTTACAAACCCAAACTGGGTGGGGTCCAGAGTTTGGAGATTACCAATGTCATTGTTTATAAGTTCCATGATGATACACTCCATAGCCTTGCAGACCAGGCTCATTAGGCTAATGGGGCGGTAGTTTCCGGGGTCTGTGGTGGCTCCCCCTTTGTGGAGTGGGATAACTGTCACTGTGCGCCATTCAGTTTCGGTCCAGGTTAGGTGGCCGAAAGGTGTGGCATGAATTATAGCCTGGTAATGCAGACTCATAATATCATGGTTCACTGAAAAGTGACATGGAAAGATTTACTATATCCTTTTTGAGATGATTTTAAATGAATCACCATGCTTTACATGATATATTTTCACAAGTTAAAGCAATTAGCATACAATTTACATGAAAAAGTAGCCCGCAGAATGTTTAAGTACAGAGGGCTAGAAAACTGTGATCAGATATCTAGTAACTCACAGATGATATTTACATCTGTGACAAGTCACTGCACACATCAACCTTCTCCTTCCTTGGTAGAAAGCAATGATTCATATGAAAATATCAATGATATGGGCAAATGGGTAAAAGCAGCCCACCAGCAGGCCTGTTAATATAGTGGGAGAGATGCATGAGTACATTGGTTGTGATATTAATTTTTTATATGGTAAAACTCTACAGTAAGCTATATTTTTTCTAGTAGATATATATATATATATATAATATATATATATATATATATGTATATATAGATAGGTTCATAGGTAGGTACTAGGCTGTCTGCCCGAGGGCATTTATAAGCCTAGCCAGAGTGTTTCGGCTTTCACCACCCCATTGATTAATTAACTGATCCTCTGTCAAGCAGAGCCAATGAAGTGATCCCAGGGGTGTATTTTCTGTTACCCATCCACTCATCAAGGTTCCTCTTGAAGAGTGTTAGTGAGGGGCTCTGCCTGATGTAATTTGGAATTTTGTTCCAAAGCATGGGGAGTCTCTATGACAGGAATCTATCCATCCAGCATGTTCTATTTATTGTTGTGGTTAGGTTTAGCTCACTAGAGCACATGGCTCGTAGAGACTTGGATTTCTTTAGGTGGAGCATGTCCATCAATTCTGAGTTGGATATGGCTCTGTAAGTCAGGCAGAGATCACCTCTGAGTAAGCGATATGCCACTGAGTACAGTCGGAGTTTCTTCAGTTGGGCTGCATAGGACATATGTTTGAGGCCAGTAATCCTCTTGGTGAGGTACTATTGTGGCCTTTCCAGTTGTTGGAAGTGTCTTGTGAGGTACATCCCAAATGGGGCATTGTACTCTATGATGGGTCTAATGAGTGACGAGTAGAGGGGCACTATAACCTCTATATTTCTAGATGCGAACCCTTTAGTAATTAGATGGGCCACATAGAAGGATTTTCTAACAACTTTGGCAATATGATGTCAAAGGAGAGGTTACTAACTACCTGAGTCCCCAGATCTCTTATTACCTCTTCTGTATTAAGGGGGCTGCCACCTATGTGGTAATTCGTGGGTGTTTTGTTTTTCCCAAACGGGATGACTATGCATTTTTTGGCATTTAGCTTAAGGCCATGACTTTGACACAAGGTGTCCGTTACAGTAAGGCCCTTTTGGAGGATGTCCGTGTCAGCCAGAGAGTCAGTTATGGCTCCCAGTTTGCAGTCATTGGCGAACTTAGTTACCCATAGTCCTCCTGTATTTGTCTGTACTTCTGAGAAGTATATGCCAAACAATAGGGGTCCCAGGACTGAGCCTTGCGGGACACCACTTTTGAATGGTTTAGAGTCGGACCTGGAGCCCGCTATTCTTACTGTATGAGTTCTATCTGTAAGCCAGTTGGCAACACATCTTGTGATGTAGGTGTTATGTTCAGGCTGGTGAGTTTTTCTGTAATACCCGAGTTGGGAATGGTGTTGAAAGCCTTGGCGAGGTCAAGGTAGGCTGTGTAAACCACCTTTCTCTCGTCTATGGCCTTGGTGACTGTCTCGAAGAAGTCAACCAGGTTTAGTAGGCATGATCTGCTCTTAACAAAGCCGAACTGAGTCAGGTCAGGGTGGCTCGTGTTATAGGACTACAGCCCTTCCACTTTTAAAATAAAGTCCCCAGTCCCCACAGTCCCTTTAGAAAAAATAAAAATAGAACATATAAAACATGAAAATAATAAAAAAAAAAAATCTCGGACTGCACGCATGCGTGCTTAGTTCCTGGCTGCTGTGTTAGGCAGACCAGAACACCAAGCACACATGCTCAGGCATTCCTGAGCTCCAGACTGCTCAGTTAGGCAGTCCGGATAGGGAAGGGAGTAAACTCCTCCCTTCCAACCCAGAGATCTGTGTGGTGACAACCGCACAAACCAGACGGTCACCAGACTGCATCACCCGCAGTCTGGACCAATAGCAGGAGGCTCCAACCTCCTCACATCTCACGGGAGAGTATGCGAGGGCTAGGATGGGAGTTGCAGATCATGCCAGCATGGAGGATTGAGATCGGGGAGCTGCAGGATGGATTTTTTGCACACTACACTGAGAAGCTGCAGGATGGACCGAGTACAGGTAGGGTGTACGATCAGGAAACAGGTAGGGTGTGCGATCAGGAAACAGGTGTGTGTGTGTGTGTGTGTGTGTGTGTGTGTGTGTGTGTGTGTGTGTGTGTGTGTGTGTGTGTGTGTGTGTGTGTGTGTGTATATGTGTGAAATGCCCCAGTTGCATCATGGTGGTGGGTAGAGAATAAGGCTTGAACCCTGTACCTTGGACCCAAGTGACAAGAGCCTGAATTCCCTACCCACCACCATTTCTAAAACATTTGCAGATTTTTGCCTCATATTTGTTCTGTTCCTCATAAAATCTGTGGTTTCTGTATTTGTGTTACTTAAAACAGACAGTGGTGCAGTGGTAGCAGTGTTGCCTGACAGCTATGGGTTGTCTGGTTTGATTCTTGGCTGGGGTGCACTCTGTGTGGAGTCTGCATGTCCTCCTTGTGTTTATGTGGGTTTGCTCTGGTGTCCTTAGTGGATATTTGTCCCTATTTTTTGGACTGTATTCCCCCATTATTGGCTTTGTCCAGATTTTTTGTGCCAAGGTTGAGAGCTATGGTGATAACTGAACTCACTGAATATGTTTGGGGGCTGTATTCCCCCATTATTGGCTTTGTTCAGGTTTTTTGTGCTAAGATGTTGACAGCTATGGTGAGAACTGAATTCACTAAATGGTAGCCATTTAAGTTTCAGTCTTCCTTTCTTTCATAAAAATAGATGATCTGGCATAGTGGTATGTTGCTCTGGCTGTTTAGCACAGGGACCTGGGTTCAATACTTGGCAGTGAAATGTATGGTGGTAACACAGCATTTTATTCTAGCAACTTTCCAACATTATACAAGCAATGTTTAAAATGTGTCCCTGGTTTTTGGGCTTTCGTCCCCCCCCCCCAAATAAATTTTGGCTTTGTCCAGATTTCTTGTGCTGCAAAGTTCAGAGATACAGCTGAGTGTCGAGTAGATTTTACAAGGAGCTGAGAGCTGAATGGGAACAAAAGTTTAGTGCTGCTTATGCTGAGTCTGCTTACATTGTAAATAGCACAACAGGTAGTGTACTTGCTTTTGATGCAGAAGGCTGTGGGTTCTACTCCCACAGTAGGTAGATCCATTGCTGATACTGTACTCTGTTTTAAAAAGGATGGATGCTGCAGTCCTCTTTGGTGAAGATACCTAGTAACTATGAACCTGTTATCAGTTTGCCATCCATTCCCTATTGCGATATTACTAGCATTATAATTTTTTTAATGCAACATAAGCAATTTATTCCTCAAGGGCAACAGGCACTTTATTTGTAGATGAAACAATGACATATAAAGTTGTTTGCTAGCAGTAACCTCTTCATTAGTTAACATATTTCTTTAATGTGGAATTATTTAGATGGCTTTTACTTCTTCAGAGATCGTGCATATTTACTGATACTAGTGGACTATTGAAGTTTGAGTAGACTTATGATGGAAATGTTCTGAACTGGGCAGTTCAACTGTACTGTATTGTACAAGGAATATAATTTAATACAGTCAGGAAGGTGTATCAAAGAACATGTGTATATTTCGTGTTCAAGGGGCCTATGATTTGAAAACAGCCCAAAATTAATCTTTATCTGCCACTGGCGAAATGTATTTTCTGTGAATGTGGGTTTCAATGCTGTTTCAATGAATGTGAGTTTCAAGGATTTATCAGCTCAAATGCCCTGGATCAGCTGGTAAACATCCCTACCAGAGGCCACAACATATTGGACCTGGTCATCACCAACATGGGCAACAGGTGCTCCATACCGGAGGTCAACCTGTCACTGGTTAGATCAGACCATAAACTAATCACCCTGGATGTCCACACCCCACCACCACCCCCAACCAAGGAAACTACAGTGAAAAACTTTTCTAAAGCAAACTTCACCTTACTTAAGGCAGAGGTGGTAAGTTTCACAGCCCCCACGCTAAAGGATAACACTGCCCAAGATGCAGAATCCTTTACATTTGCACTCTATGAGCACTTACAAGGATGCATAGATTGTGCCATCCCTAGCAAAACCAAGACTCACTCCCCTAAATGAAGGAAACCAGTCTGGTGGACTTCTGTCATAAACAGGTTATACAACAAAAGGAGGAAACTAGTTCAGAAAAAAAGCAAATCCCAAGAAGGAAAGACATCCCTGATCAGTATCAGTAAGAAACTAAGGTCCCTCATAAAATCATCCAAGGCTAACTTCGAAAGAAAAATAGCCAAGGATTCGAAAGATAACCACAAAGCCTTATTTAGCTATGTCAAGAATCTAAGTGGCAACTCGCAGATATGCTTGAGAAAATATACTGAACCTACTGATATTGCCAACATACTGACAGATAAATTCAGTGCAAACTTCACCTCCCTCTCACCTTCAAAAGGGCCCACAGCAATATGGAAAAAGTGTAGTGTCCCGAAAATCACAGAAGCACAGGTGAAAACAGCCCTTTCAAAAGCCAAAAACACAGCATCAATGGGGCCAGATGGTGTCCCAGGGTGTCTTGCATGAACTACAGAATGAACTAACCCCCCACCTAAACACGCTGTTCAAACTCAGCCTCTCCACAGGCTATGTGCCCATAGAATGGCGCACAGCAATGGTTATTCCGCTCCACAAAGGAGGAGCCACAATTGACCCTGGTAACTAAAGCCCCATAAGCCTGACTAGCCTGGTCTGCAAGGTTATGGAGCGCATCATCATGGAACTCATTAACAAAGACATTGGGAACCTCCAAACACTTGACCTGACCCAGTTCGGCTTTGTTAAGGGCAGATCATGCCTACTAAACCTGGTTGACTTCTTTGAGACAGTTACCAAGGCCATAGATGAGGGAAAGGTGGTTCACACAGCCTACCTTGATCTCACCAAGGCGTTTGACACCATTCCTCACTCAGGTATTATAGAAAAACTCACCAGCCTGAACATAAACCCCTATTTCACAAGATGAGTTGCCAGCTGGCTTACAGACAGAACTCACACGGTAAGAATAGTGGGGTCCAGGTGTGACTCTAAACCAGTCACAAGTGGTGTCCTGCAAGGCTCAGTTCTGTGACCCCTACTGTTCGGCATATATTTCTCAGAAGTACAGGCAAACACAGGAGGACTATGGCTAACCAAGTTCGCCAGTGACTGCAAACTGGGAGCCATAATTGACTCTCCGGCTGACACAGACATCCTCCAAAAAGGCCTTACTGAGACAGACACCTGGTGTCAAAGTCACAGCCTCAAGCTAAATGCCAAAAAATGCATAGTCATCCCATTTGGGAAAAACAAAACACCCACAAATTACCACATAGGCGACAGCCCCCTTAATACAGAAGAGGTAATAAGAGATCTGGGGACCCAGGTTGATAGTAATCTCTCCTTTGACAATCATATTGCCAAAGTAGTTAGGAAATCCTTCTATGTGGCCCATCTAATTACTAAGGGGTTCGCATCTAGAAATAAAGAGGTTATAGTGCCCTCACTGCCACTCATCAGACCCATCATAGAGTACAATGCCCCATTTGGGATGTACCTCACAAGACACTTCCAACAGCTTGAAAAACCACAAAAGCACCTCACCAAGAGGATTACTGGCCTCAAACATACGCCATATGCAGCCCGACTGAAAAAATTCCAGCTGTACTCAGTGGCATATCGCTTACTCAGAGGTGATCTCTGCCTGACTTACAAAGCCATGTCCAACTCAGAATTGATGGACATGCTCCATCTAAAGAAGTCCAAGTCACTGCGAGCCACGCGCTCTAGTGAGCTAAACCTTGCCACAACAATAAATAGAACATGCTGGAGGGATAGATTCCTGTCACAGAGACTTCCCATGCTTTGGAACAAAATTCCTAACTACATTAGGCAGAGCCCCTCACTCGCACTCTTCAAGAGAAGCCTTGACGAGTGGATGGGTAACAGAAAGTACATCCCTGGGATCACTTCATTGGCTCTGCTTGACAGAGGCTCAGTTAATCAATCAGTTAATTAATCAATGGGGCAGCGAAAGCTGACACACTCTGGCTAGACTTATAAATGCCCTCGTGCAGATAGCCTAGAACCTACCTATGAACCTATAAGGGCGGAGAAGTTTTAATGCTAAGTCTACTTTCATTGTGAGACTGCATTGCTTTGCAGATATCTATTAGGGGTTATGCTGTAAAATATAAAATAAAACTTTCAAATGAAATCCATATCATTGCAGAAGTAAAGCAGCATGCACATTACAGTGTTTATGGCAAATGGGGTGAAATAACCAAGGAATGGGACATTAGAATGGCTGCAGGGGGGAACGCTCCATTTGACCATGATTTTGTGAGGGGGGGTAGGGCAGCAAACTCAGACAGCCCCAGCTGAACTATACCTCTCAACTGTCCAGACTTTTGCAGAATGAATAGATTTTTGCTTCTTATTTTTGGTTTGTTCCTCATAAAATTTGTGGTTTTCTGCCAAATCATTTAGGAATGAAGTCACTAAATAATGACAGACATTGAGTTTCAGACATCATAACCTTCAGAAAAATGCATGCTAAAGCAAGACCTGTTATTCTATCAACTGTCTTTTTAGTACTATTTGTATGTTCCCCCAATATATTTGGCCATATCCAGATTTCCTGCATTAAGAGGTTGAGAGGTACGTGTAAATAAATCGCTTTATAGAATTAGGAATATCCAAACCTCTCAACTGTCTCCAATTTTGGCTCAAAATGTTGCTCTCCCCTTAATAATCCCTCTGCAAAATGGCAATTTTGGAAGAAAACGTGGAGGGTTTACAATTATAAATAACTGTAATGATCAGAGTTATAGATTATTTTTATTTCAGAAATGCATGTAGATGCTCTTATTTTGTCAGCTGCTCAAGTTAACAGTACAAATGTTAAAAAGGTGTCCCTTCTTTGACAGGTTCACAGCTGTATTGTGTGGCAATTTTATATTCTTGCATAACATATTTGTTTTTTTCATAAAATTGTGTTTTTCTGGCAAATTAGTGGCAAATCATTAAAGATTGAAGTTAGAAAATAATGGCAGACATTTGGGTTTCAGATTTCATACCATTCAGAAAATTCATACTAATGCAGGACCTACTACTATTCTATTATATTTCTAAGTTTATAAGAGCAATATTTAAAAAGTGTCTTTATTTTTGGGCCTGTGTCCCACTTCTATGTATGACTTTGTCCAGATTTCTTGCTCTGAGGTTGAGAGGTATGAGTGTCAGAGCCATCATCGTCAGTCAGAGACATTTCAAACTGTGACCTACTTGTTGCACTCCACTCCCCATTGTAGTGGCTCTGGATGTGTCCAAGCAAGACAAGGGGCAGTTATGCAGTGTAAGTGTAGAGAGTATTTCCCCATCCAAGGTAGACCACAAGTACGACCGTGGCTTTTCATGTCTTTGATTTTGCAGAATGTTCTGGTTTTCTGTCATATTTTTATACTGTTGATTTATGCTTCTTATTATTCAGAAAATGCATGCTGTTACAGTGCCCTGCTGCTCTGTATTAAAGTAGCAATGCTTTAATGACCATCAGGTAAGCTTGTCGGAGATTGTAAGATATAAGTAAGCTTTAATAAGCATACTGTTAAAGAATTACCAACATTGAAAGCCTTTTCATTGTTGCCCTGCAGAGAATATTTACATAACTAGATAACAAATAAGCCTTGGGTATTGAAATGCATATGACAGTATTTGTAATAAAGGACAGGATTACAGTATTTTCAGAAGCTCATTACATTTGTTGGAGACTTGCAGTTATCTTTGCAGGCTTTACCCGTAAACTAAACAGAATGCCAGTCTATCATGTTTGGTCCATAACTTGTGCAGTAATCCTTTAAGCAATTTATCTTGAGCTTGTTTCTTGTTCGCTGTTCATTTTTTACTTTGCTCATGTGTTCTCCATGAAACAAGTAGATAGTTGTTGTCAGGCAGCAGGTCTTTTTTGGATAAGAAACATTTTTACGGATTCCAAGATGGCCGCCGACTAGTCTAGTCCTTACTCTCTGAGCTCCTCACAGCTATTTAACTTTTGGTTTTTTTTACAACTTTACATCAACCTTTTTCCTCAAATTTTTATACTAAAAGATTTTATAAATCTTTTTCTACGCATTTGGATTATTTTTTCTTCTGGAATTATTATCCTGGGATTTATTTTACCTCAGAACATTCTTGGTCTCTCTGCTGCTGGGACTCCTACTGCTCCAGTCTGTTCCTGGTTCCTGGTATCCTGCTAACTGCATTCCATTTCTGGGCATGGCTACAAAATCTGACTCCATGGAGACTCAGCCTACAAAGGCCAAATATACTTCAATGCTCTCTCCTGAAAAAGATTCAGGTTCAAAAGACTGAAATCATCTAGACAACCTACAGAAACTTTTAATGTAAGTAATAAAGATTTAAATGGCTCAAATTTCCTTTTAGAAGAACTAAAAATAGCATTAAAACCAATCCAAAGTGCTATACAAAACTTTTCAGAACAGTTTACAGACTTTAGTAAATCTTTAAAGCAAATAAACAATAGTATTGTTACTATTGAAAATAAAATCTTAGCTTTGGAGGTTAAAACAGACTTATTGGAAAGTGACTTTAAATCTAGAGATAAAACTGTTTCAGATTTACAAGCTAAAATATTGGATCTGGAAGCCAGGAGTCGAAGAAATAACATCATTATTCGTGGCTTACCTGAATCTTATGACAATAAAAACTTGTTATCTGTGACTAAAAATATCTTTGAAACACTGTTAAATTGTGAAACTTCTTCAAAATCTATAATTGTAGAGAGAGCACACAGAGCACTGCGTACAAAGCAAGATTCTTCCACACCAAGGTTAATTTATACTAAGTTACTAAACTTTCAAGACACTTTCCAGATCCTAGAAACTGCTAAAACAAAGAAACAATTCATATGGAAGTCTCACAAATTATCATTTTCCCAAGATCCTCCTGCACAGATCAAATTAAATAGACAAAAACTAGCCCCCTATTGTGCTGACTTGATAAAAAGAGGGATTAGATTTCGAATGGCATATCCTAATACCTTGTCTTTCACAGCTAATGACAAAAGATTTGTATGTTCAGATCCTAAAGATGCAAAAGACATTTTTCTTAAAACATTTAAAAAGCTTCCTGACACTGTATCTTAATATTCTACTGTTAAAGAACTACAATAAGGTTTGATCTTTTCTTTTCTTTAATCTGACAGTATTTGTGTTACATGATTTGTAATTCTGGTGTGACATAATTATATTACCTTAAGAACTTGTCATGTAATTTACACATGATGGATTTGGTGTGACAGTGTGCAGTGACAGGATATATGCTTGTTAGATTTGTGTGGATTAATAGAAGCATTTAAATTCCTGTATTTACTTTTTCTCTTTCTCTCACATATGCTTGCTGTGTAAATAGATAATATGTTAATTTTACTACAAGCTTTGGAGTTACAGCCTTCTGTGTAAGCTAAATGATTTTTGGAGGGAAAAACATTCCATCTCAACATTCTAGCTAGAAAATCTTCCCTCAGAGTTCCAGCTGATGCTCTGCATGAACATGCACACTACAGTCTCTCTGAGATGGATGGTGATGTCATCATTTGTGAGGAAAGAAGGACAGTTTCAAATACACAAGTCTGCTTGTTTTCAACAAGTATTCAATAGCACTAACTTTTAATAGATCTGGCTATTATTTAAAGTGTTTTCTCTTCATAAATGAAGGTTGCTTTTAAATTTAAACAGATTCATGTCACATAATATATTCAGTGACTTTTAGTGTGTCTGCATGACTTCAAAGCAAGCTGCTACTTTCATAAAGCAGAGTGAAAATGTTTCTGGAAACAAATGAACAGGTTAGTTTTATATATTAAAATTCTAAAGGATGTGTAAAGAAATGAACATATTTTCCTATTCAGAATATTTTTTCATACAATATTTTATATTATACTGAAGTGTTTAATTTGACAAATGTTACAAAGTATACCTGTTCATATGAAAGTTTCATGTTCTTTCTATTCTCTGCTCTCTCTCTTCTCAGAGGCTGGATGTGATATTTATGATTAGTAGTTTATGTTTAAGAAAGCCTTTACTTATTTGAAAGGTTTGAAATAACTATCTTTAATATGATTAGCTGAATCTACATGTATATATTTAAGCCCTTAGATTTACTGCATTTAGCTTGCTTGTTTCTGTTTTAATTAGATTTTCAAAATGTTTACTTTAAAAGCCTTGTCTTTTCATGCTGTTTTGCTATGTTACATCTATAGCTTAGAAGAATAGTATGGCTATATAACCTAACAGAGTCATTAGTAAAATATTCAAAAAGTAGATTTAAAATTATATGTATGCACATTGTTGTACATTCAGTCCAATATATATGATGCTGTTTAAGTTACTATTTAATAATATAATTATACTTTATTCATGTATATTAACTAGTGTTAAAACCGTACAGCTTATAATATTTCATTTTGAATAGTTCCTGTACTATTATTATCTAGTTAATAGATGCATCTCCAGACTGAATTTTTTTTCATTTTGAGATATGGTTGCTTGGTAGTTGTTTTTTGCTTTATTTGAACTATAACTAAATACTCATTCTACAGGTATTAGTGCTTTTATTATACTAATGGTCATGTTGATTAATGAAATTATCACTAAAGTACTAAAGAAGGTTCAGTAGATAGTGCATGACTATTATCTTTAGTTCAGTAATGCTATGCTTATTTACTTATATTATAATGTTACCAGTTGGTTTTGTTATACTTATATATGTTATCTTACATATCTTTCAGTTTTAATTGTATTACTTCTTATGATAGAGTGTTCTAGTTAAGCAGAGTGTGATTTATTTATTATTTACTTGTTTCTCTTTCTCTTGAAATACTTGAGGAAATACATTTAATCACTATAAATTTCAATTTAAGGATAGGAGCTTTAGATTAGTATTAGAAGTAGGGATTAAGCATGTTGGACATCTTGAAATTAGTTAATTTTGCATATATTTTTAGTAGTATTACTCGGACTTTATGTTATGTTAGGCTTCCTTTGAGTAATTTGTATTCTAACTTGAGGTTATTATTATCTATAATTACAATGTTTTTTTCATGTTCTTCTGCTCTTCCTTTATCACAGGGGGATTGGTGGGTAGGCACTAGGGTTAGGATAAAGGTTATTATTATACATTTCATGGTTCTTAAAAAAACTTTTTTCTTTTTTTTTTCAACAAATGTTATTTGATGACTTGCTTGAATACTTAAAGACTGTTTTTTTCTTTTATTTTTTTCTTCTTCTTTTTAATGTTGTGTTGGATTTGCACCTTGAGTTCACTTTTATAGCATCAATAATGATTATACTTGTAGAATATGCCTGTTGACATAATTTTAGATTCTTGGAATGTTAGAGGCATTCAAGATAAAGCGTAAAAGTCACTATTATTTCATATGATCTTTAAATCACAGGCTAACATTTGTTTTATTCAAGAGACCCATATTTCACGTATTGATTGGAATAAAGAGTTAAAAAATGGATCAAAAAGATTATAGCTTCAGGTGACTCATCTAACTCCAGAGGTGTAGCTATAATCATTAAACAAAAATTCATTGGGAATATTATTGATGAGAAATTTGATGATGAGGGGAGGTGGTGCTTATTTACCGCTTCTATTGCTGGTTTGGACAAACCCTTATTAATTTTAAATCTATATGGCCCATGTAATTCACAACATTTGTTCATTTTAAAAATTTACAATATTATTGCATCCTATAAGGATCATCATATTCTAGTGGGTGGTGACTGGAATGCAGTTATAAACCCTGTAATTGATTGTTCCCGCTCCACTGTCACCTATAATCTTCAATCTACTCTGGCTATAAATGATTTGATGACAGAATATAATTTAATAGATCCCCTCCACACTGTTAAAAATATAAACAAGAATGATATATATACTTATTATTCTAAGTGCTATCATTCGTGGTCCAGATTAGACTTCTTTCTATTTTCAGATTATATTTCAAAATATATTGTGGACTTTACTACAGAACCCAGATTCTTTTCGGATCACTCAAGAATTTCACTAAAATTGAACATAAAACCCAATATCAAAAATAAAACTATGTTTAATAAGTGGACCTTAAATAATAACTTATTGTCAAATGAAGATATTTGCAAACAAGCTTCAGAAATCCTAAATGAAGTGGTGAATAGTCTTGAATCATCAGACATTCCTTATGACATACAATGGGCTGCATGTAAAGCAAGATTAAGAGGTTTATTTATTAGTAAAGCTGCTTTTTTCAAAAAACAATACTTTAAGAAAGAGGAATTCTTAAAATCAAGAATTTCTTCGTTGGAAAATCATCTTAGTCTGAACTATGATCCTACTTTAGAAAAACAAATTTTTGATTGTCAGAAAGATTTAATTCTGCTTCACCAAAATAACCTCTCCTTAGCTGAACAAAAGCTACTTGCTTCATATTCAGAGTGGGCCCAGGTTCCATCTAAATTGTTAGCGAGAATTATTAAAGTTAACTTCAGAAATCCAAATATTACATCTTTATCTTATAATAACAGATTATATAATACTGATGAAGAGATTATTCAACTTTTCACCTCTCTTTACACTGAGTTATATTCAGGTTCTTCTAATTCTGTTAAAGATAATCACTCAAAACTCTTTTAGACTCTTTGCAGTTCCCTAAACTTAATGATAATCAGCAAAAACTACTTCCTACCCCTATATCGGTACAAGAAATCTCGGATTCAATAGATAATCTTAAATTGGGTAAATCTCCGGGACCTGATGGTTTTACTCCAGAATTTTTCAAAACTTTCAAATTGGTAGTTCTTCCTTTCTATTTAAAGTTTACAATCATATAAGAGTTAATGATATCTCAGATATTCATTGGAACACATCCAAAACCATTCTAATTCAAAAAATAATAAAGATAAATCTGACCCAGTAAATTATAGACCCATTTCTTTAATTAACGTGGATATTAAGATTCTGTCATCTATTCTGGCTAACAGATTGAAACGGATTTTACCCTCAATTATCTCGTCAGATCAATCAGGTTTTATGTCTCAGAGACATGCTTGGGATAATACTCTATCTTTAGAGACTATACTTCATCTCATTAAGAAAAATCCAAACCCTATATATGCTTTGATTATAGATGCATCAAATGCCTTTGACAGAGTATGTTGGAACTTTCTATTTCAAACTATGTTATGTTTTAATATTCCCTTATTCTTTATAATTTTTAAAAGTTTTATACAAGAATATGTTTACTAGACTATACATTAATGGTCAATTTTCTGCTCGATAAAGATCACTAAAGGAACAAGACAGGGTTGTCCATTGTCCCCTTTTCTTTTCAACATTTACTTAGAACCTTTGCTATTGTTTATTACTCAAAATACTTTTCATAACATCCCTAGAATTCTTAATACTAATATTCATTTCTCTGCTTTTACGGATGATTTAGTAATCTACTTTCAAACTCCATTATCTGATTACAGAAAGATAATGAATTCTATTGATTATTTTTCTTTGGTTTCCAACTATCTTTTAAATTCTACAAAAACTCATATTTTTCCCTTAAATCATTTAGCACACAAATATTTTTTGTTTCCAGACGATCATTTTCAGTTTACTTATAATATAAAATATTTAGGAATCAATTTAGAACACAATAATAAATCTTCCTTTCAAAATAATATTAATAAATTATGGAACTCTATATTGTCTGATATGGACAGATGGAAGCATCTAAACCTTTCATTTCTTTCAAGGGTGGCCATTATTAAAATGAATATTCTGCCTAAATTTCTTTACCAATTCTCATCTGATCAGATAATTAAAAAAAATTTTTTTGAGTCTGTAAATAAAGCTTTGGCAAAATTCATATGGTTCCCTAAATCTGTTAGAATTTCCTATTCTAGATTGGCATTTTCGAAGGACAAGGGAGGTTTGGGTTTACCTAATCTTTATCTCTATTATTTGATTGTCTCATCCAATAAACTTCTTACTATCTCTAAATTCAATAACACTTCTTATCCAAATCACTCTTTATGGATAAAATTATGGTATAATTATGTCATTTCTAATAATTTAAATCCTGAAGCTATTCCCTTTATCTCTCTGGATAGTTTATTTATTAAAAATATATCTACAGTATTTAAACAAAAGATTAGAGATTTCCAAACCTTACTCAAAATGTGTAAACTAGAAAAGATCTCGCACCATGTTCAGCCAATTCATCTAAACCCAAATATATTATTGGACAATAAACTTTTGAACTTAACAAACTATCCTTTAATTAAAAATCTAAAAGTAGGAGATGTTTTGAAATATCTTGACTTGCCTTTATCTGACTGGCGTAAGTTATTGAAAGTAAACTGGAATTACTCACCAATTCTTACACAACTAAGAGCAATAATTAAAAACAAATTTGTATCTCTGGTCCCCATAGACTCACAATTGAAAAACCTTAACACGATTATTAAAATACTTTCATCATCTGATAAAATTCTCTCAAACTCATATAAATTAATTAATTCTTTAATGATGGACCACAACTGTCTTTTATCTAATGTTTGGTTGAATTATAATTCCCAATTGTCAGAATCTCAGAAAGTCCTGGCTATTAGACACACTAAGGAATTTATCCCTTTTAAAAATTAGCATACACACAATTAATGATTAATAATGATGCCTACTTTACCCCAATCAAATTAAACAAATTTAACCCAAATAAGTCCCCTTCGTGTTCATGCTGTTCTCATCCCCAAGCAGACCTCCTTCATATTCTATGGTATTGTCATTTTTCTCACAGATTGTGGACATCTTTGAAAGTCAGACTGCAGAAAATGGGATATCAAAAATCCACGTTGACGTGGGAATTTGCTATTCTGCATATTCCATTGATTCATCTTTCAAAAGTTGATATTCATGTTATCATTTTTATTTGCTCATTACTAAAACTTTATATAATACAAAATTGGATTGATCGTTCTAAATTAAAATGGGTTACTTTCCAGAAAATGGCTTTTAAATTTATTGATGCTCAAAGATACTTAGGTGGAAGTCCAAAAAAGCTATTAGAAAGGTTGTGTTAGAAAAGGTTTTAAACATATTAAATAGTTAATGTTAAATATTTTTTTTTTTTTTCCTCAGGTTGCCTAACTTGTATATAGTGTACATATGGTGTATGTTTTATTTCTAAATAACTTATCAAAATCTCATGAAGGTTATTATCACTAGATGAATTGTTATATGTTCATTTATGCCTTCTTGTTATGTATAATCTTTTAATTGTCTTGCTATTCATATAATTAATAAAAAATTTTTTGAGAAAAAAAAAGAAACATTTTTACAAGTGGGGGTATCACAGAGATTGCTACTTTCAGCATATTACTTGGTAATTTTATAAAGCTGAATATAAATTATAATTAGAACTGCAGTGCAAGGAGAAGTGGTTTGAGTTGAGTGCTGCTTGTTTTTTTATACTTGATTTTGACTGGCATTCCAGTAATGTATTAAAAAAGCAATCTAGTTTTCATGCCTCACAACCTTTGTGTTTCCATCTAGATATTAAGCAAGTTGTCATGTAGCCAATGCATTGAAATATATTTTTCTTCTACACTTCATTTTGTCTTGATTGGACTCTCGTAATGACGGTTTGACACCCAGGGCAGCGTATTTAATTAAAGTTCCAGTTGTTGTGATTTTGAGCATAGCTCCATCCCTTTCTAGTTGGTCACACCCCTTCCCATCGGCCCCACCCATTCAGCTGTCTCTTGCAGCCCCCCTTTAATTTGAAGTCACCAGCCGCCACTGGTCGGGTCAAGTGTTTGGAGATTCCCAATGTCTTTGTTAATGAGTTCCATGATGTATATATGTAATATATATATGCAAAACTGTTTATGCACGAGGTGATGATTGTTATAAGCAGGCATTAGTTATTTGAAAAATGAGATACCATAGCTTTTTTACCTTTGCTTAGCATCTTAAAGCTGAATAACAGCTATGCATGGGCTCCCTATTGAAATGCTGAGTGCTGAAAAGCCAAAAAAAAAAAAGAGACCGAAAACTGGGAGAAGAGCAAATCTCAAAAGTAGCTCTTCTTAAAGTTCTTTTTGCAGGGGATGAAGCACTCCTTGCACCTCCCTCATGTGGAGGGCAACCCCATCACACCCCTCAAAGTTATATATACCAACTCTAAGATTGCCATACCTCAGAAAAAATGGAATATTCTGAAAAATGAAATCTTGGACTTGGTATATAGAAGTCCGATCTTTCAGTCTCAGTATTTTGGGACTTGATGTTGGAGTCCCAGCATTTCAAATGGTTACCCTAAGTATGTTTTGAAGACTCTAAAATAAATAAGGTGATCTTGAGTTCATTGCCTTATTATTTCTCTCTACTGCTCTGTTATATTTGTAGAAGGCAGACCTCTACAGTTTGCTAACAGTTTTGAGAATACTTTCTTTTTCTTGCTCCTCAACTGTGAGCTGATATGGGTGCCAGTCTGGGAAACTGCATGCTACACAGAGTGCCGGATGAATCAGCTATGGGTCTGGTATAGGCAGAGTTATAGTCAAAGTGCACTTTTTGAGACTTTGCAAAAAACTGCTTTCTCTTGGTCCATATATCATCAGAAAGGACACATCCACATTACTTTACTATAAAAATGCATCAATGCATTCTTTCATTGGGAAGTGCTTTGGTAGTCTAGCAGCATTTATGAAAAAGTGTTTTGTTTGTCTTAGGACTGGTCCTAAATAGATGTTTTATGAAAAATGTGCACACAACTTGAAGCTTAGACCATAATACAGAATGCTTTTGGTCTTGGCTTCAGTGTTTCCGTGTGTGCACTTACTCGTTGAAATATTTCTATATGTATTCACATGTCTGTATGCTTGTATATAGGTGTATATCTCTAAATGCAGTTAATGCAGGCATGTAAGGATTAAAGACAAAGCACAGGCCTTTTTAAGAATGAATTTTATAGTGGAGATGCAGAACGTTATGTGGATGCTCCTGCTACAGTACCAACTGCCACTTCATAGCCAGTAGCAGTACATTTGTTTATTTGCTTGCTTGCTGGGGGATTGAGGAAAGATGAGAGAATGTGGACATTTAGCACAAAGTCCACTGTCTGCTTTCCAGTCAGATTTGTTCTGTCTCACTCTGTTTGATGGTAGATCACAGGACAGTGTATTTGCAGTTGCTAGTGCTACATAAAATATATGTTTACTATGACACATTTTTTGGTGCCAAACTTCATTCTCTTTTAGTATGATTTAAAATTGGGGTATTTTCTGGTAGTGAAGCAGGAGATAAAATGCATCAGAATGTCAGAGTGTAAATGTGGGGGGATATGAGAATACAGTCTACTCCTGGAGTCTAGGCTCCCTGTCATTAATCAATCCTACTGTCTATATGAGCATTCATTACAGATGGTTCTATGTATTGCAATGGAAGCTGCATCAAAAAATACCTGTGTGGGGAAGGTAGCCAAACAGACACAGAAACTGATCCCTTAATACTGTAGCCATGCATTTGTAATCTCAAAAAAAGCAGAAAAAGAGAACCCAGTCTTACTTTGTCATTGTCTGTATTTAAAGAAGAGTTAAGAATTGATAGGTTGATACTAAGCTAGCTGCCCTCAAAGGTGAGAATCAAGCTCTATACTTTGTGAGGCAAACACATTAACCACTGTGCCAGTTCCTAAACTCATATTTTTAAAATCAACATAACTTATAATATCTTTACAGTTCGTGAGTGAGATTGGAACCTCTGATAATACATATTTGCTGCATGGAGGTTGAAAGACAGCAGCATCATGCCACAGGAGTGCTAGAATTCCCCTGGATTTCTTGTAGATTGAGCATGTAGGCTATTTGCGATTATGCTTCTTTCATGAAAAGTTAAATCTTCTTTCCATTGCACTTTATCTTTCAGTTTTGTTAGATCTCTTCTTTGTGACTAGTTGCCATGATGGGGTCTATATTACAACATCGAACTCACAGGAGTCTGAATGTTGTAATATCGAACCCATATGTTCGAAATGCAAAAATAGTTAAGCCACGGAACACCGATTTTTATCCAGGGGAAAAAAATCAGTAGGCCATTTTTGCAGCTTTGCTATTTCCTCCACTGTGGTGTGATCTCGGAGATGGTATATTTAAGTAGGGGGGTGTGGGGGGCCACAGCCGGGTTCCTATTACATTATCGAAGTTCTGAAACTCCGAACACCATAAGGTAAAAACCGTATGTTTGAAGTTTCAGAACTTTGATTAAGTAAAAAAAAAAAAAGAAAAGAAATAAAGTCTTGCAAGCAGGGGGGCAAGCACCCCCACACCCCCGCTCTTTAAATATACCAACTCTGAGATTGCAATACATTGTGGTAAGGTTGTAGTGCGATCTCGGAGTTGGTATATTTAAAGAGCGGGGGGTGTGGGGGGTGCAGGGGGGCTTGCCCTCTGCTTACAAGAGTTGCTTTCTGTTTGTTGGTTTTTATTTTTTTTTTCGTTGTTCGAAATTATAAAACTTCGAACATACAAGTTCGATCTTGTAGTGTTCGAAGTTTTATAGTTTGACAATGTAATAGGAACCCAGCACAGCCCCCCAAGCTGGGCTGTGTGGGGGGCAACCCCCTATTAGTTTAAGTTTAAAGTGTACATGTTTTTTTTTGTACCGGAACAGTGATTTTTTTTCCCTGGGAAAAAAAATCGCTGTTCTGTGTTTTCGTGCTTTTTGGTTTTCGAACTTCCTGGTTCAATATTACATCGTTTGAACTCCTGTGAGTTCGACGATGTAATATAGACCTGCAATGATGATATCTAATCACCTGTTTCAAACTGTAGACAAACCATTTGGCGTGCGAAAATCAGTCTTTTTCAGTTTGTAGCTAGGTATTACAGACACATCTACAGTACAAGCACAAAGTAATATATATATATATATATATATATATATATATATATATATATATATATGTATAAAAAGCCACATATATACTATTATGTCATGGATGGGATGTAGCCAGATGGCTGCAAAAATAAACCCTGCACTTTGTTGCATTTATGGCCTGTCTTCTTTCCAATTACAGTCTGCAGTTCTGGGCTGTGTAAACTCAGAGGCAAATAAATGTGCCACCAGCATGATCAAGAGAGTGAGGGAAATAGCTGATGATTCTTGGACTTTAAACTTTATGCTTGTGCAGTTTTGAATAAATTATTAAGCAATATAGTGCATGTTTTAGTTACTAGACTGCTTTCTTGAATTGTTTTGCATAAATCACTCAGCAAAATGGTATTTGTGTGTGTGCGTGTGTGTACATGTATGCATGCATTGTGGGAACCCTACAAAGATGTTAACTTGTAGATAGTTTGGTGGGGCAGGAACAGAACCTAGGGTAAATGATTTCTCCAGCAGGTTAAGGTAGAAGAAAACTATAGTTTATTGGCACCAGAAACTTGAAGAGAAGAGGATGGGAGACTTAAGCAGATCACTTGCCAGTACAAAAGTGTTAAGAGGACTGGAAGAAAGCAAGTGTGGTACCCTTGTTCAAAGCAAGGGGAAGGGGAATAAAAATCCTGGTAACAAAAGGATGCTCAGCTTAATAGCAGAGGCAGGGAAAATCATGGAGATGGTCATGAGGTAAAGGCTTGCTGCTGTCTAGAAGAGAAAATTCTGCAAGAGAACAAGCAACATGAGCTCATGGCAAGAAGGAGCTATCACTCAAACGTGATCCATTTTTTAAGACTGGGTTACAGAAGAACTTGACAGGAGAGTACCAACAGATCTGGGATACCTGGACTTGACTAAGGAGTTTGCCCCAGTCCTGTACAGGTGCATTCTGGGAGAAGTGGAATTGACAGAAATAAGATGGAGACTGAGAAACTGTTCTGTTGTATGGCTTAGAGGTAGGACACATAGAACTGCTGTGAGAGAAACAGTTTACTATCTAAATGTGGAAAATCAAAATAATTTTCCACCTTTTGATCGAACCAGTTTGCCGAAATTGGTATTAATGAATTACCAACATTTTCAGAAATGATAACATGAAATTGATATTTGAACACTGGAAGTTCCAATGTCAAAAGTCTGTGTTACTGGTAACGTGTTTGCAGGGGGACAAGCCCCCCTGCACCCCCCCATGTGGAAGGCTGCACCCCCCACACACACACCCCCTGCTTATATATTCCAACTCTGAGATTGGACTACAGTGAGAAAAGGGTACATTTCCCGATCCCCACTGTAGTGCGATCTGTTATCAGAACATTGATTCCGCATTAGTGAATGCACACTACCACTTCACTAACGTGGAGTTGAACATTTTCTGGATCGACATTACGTGAACTTGAAAACAGCCTTTCGACCTAAGCTTCACATTAAGTGCCAATCTAAATTTTGATAGTAAACTGAGAGGAACAATGTCACTAATAGGAAACATGACTGTGGAGTACCACAGGGGTCACTCCTGGCTCCAGTACTATTCAATTTGGGGTTCTTATCAGTTCATCGAAACTTCAGAAGTTCGAACACCATATGTTCGAACTGTGAAGTTTGAAAACTGATTATTGCGAAGCCGCGGAACACTGAATTCTTTCCCAGGGAAAGAATTTGGTTGGCCATTTCTGTGGCTTCGCTATTTTCAGCACTGCAGTGGAAAGTTATGGGTCATTTTCAGTTAAGTGTGCAATTGTGCGGACGTTAGGGTTAGGGTGCGGGTTAGGGTTAGGGCATGGGTGAGGTGGGGTGTGCGATAGTGACGGACCTTAGGGTTAGGCTTTGGGTTAAGGTAAGTGGATAGATAGTAGTGTATGTACAGTTTAGTGTAGGGTTAGATGTAGGATTTTAAGTGTATGTGTGTGGATTGCTGTTTTTTTGGTGTGCTTGTGTTGTGTGTGTGTTTCTTGGAACAGCAATTTTTTTCCTGGGAAAAAAAATCACTGTTCTAAGCCTTCGATGGCTTTGCACATCGAGGTTAGAAGTTCGAACATATGGTGTTCGAACTTATGCCATTTTGAAGTGATATAGATCCATCAATTTGTTTAGGACGTGTCTGACAGAAGAGAAAAAAGGATCACTCTTTTCACTAATAATGCAAAGATAAGTTCAGCAGTACAGAAAGGGAAACACAGTCTTAGGAAAGATTTAGAAAGACTGAGCATGTCTGCAGAAGATGCCTGTTGAGATTCACTTTGGGAAATGCAGAGCACTGCAGCTCAATAAAGGCAACAGTGCTGTGAAGTATTAGCTGGAGGAGTGCACTGGATGGTTACAGATTCATACCAGTTTATTTTTACAGTAGGCACATAAAATTAAGTAATGCAGTTTTTTTCTTCAGGATAATTACTGCTTTTTAGACCATAGGAATATGATAATACTATAAACACATGCCATTCTGTACTCAGAAATAAAAGCAACTAATTCGTATTGAATTTCTAATCACCTTAGAACACTTTTCTTTGAACTGCTGTGATAATTCCTTAGGCCCAGTATTCCAAGAAAGACAGAGAGATTTTCTGTTTGGCATGAGTATACAGATTCACATAAAAAAAATGGTAGAGTTGCACTATGTTTAAAATCTGTGACACCTTTTATGAGTAGGTGTGTGCTCTGGTACTGGCAAATATAGCCTTAATCCAAGCCAGTTTCTAATGTAGATCAGCTACTGGGCCTGCAGTAGTGTTGCCAAGAGGTCTGGCTTCACTCTAGTTTGGCTAAGCATAACTTTCTCAGACAGGAAAGAACAAGATGAGGAGTTTGGACAGAATACCAAAGGAGTGCTGTTTGCAGAACAGTCATATTTAATTCATTGGCTTTACACAGTATTTCATCTCTTTCTGTTGACATGACTGACTGAGCAGGGGTATTTAACTTATTTCTTTTAAAAATTAATTAATCATTAAGTATTAATGAGTCTGTTAACTGCTGAGGACTGGTGTAATCAAGTCAGTCGCTCAAACTCATCTGGTGTGTATAATGTGCAGAATGTGTAATTCAAACTCAGGAACAACATATTGTTAGCTCACTTGCAGCTTATATTCGTAACTATTCAAGAAAGTATGCTGTCAGTAGAATAGTTAATGCAAGTTACATAACAATGAGCAAACATGACAACTAAACTGGCTTAATGTGGATTTTGTGGAAAATAATTTAGTCTATCAAAGATCAGTACACCAGTTTGCAATTAAATGGCTCTAGCCAACTAAATGTATCTTTTGGAAAATGTATTTTATGTTCTGGGAGTCCATACTCTCCCCATGTAGATGAAAAAAACTCTTCTATTCTTTTTCTGTTGTATTCCTGTAACCACTTTCTATTATAACTAACTGTGGGGCAACAAAGCTTTCAAAACATTTGTTTTAATAGCCATTCCCAATTGTATGGTCTTCAGTGGACTGGATGTCACTGTCCTTCCCATGTACAGAATTCCCACCCTAAGTATTCCTGAAGTCTTCTCAACTATGCATCCCAGTATTTTTTTCTATCTGAATCACCATCTGACCTCTACTCCTTTACCATAGCCTCTACTCCATTACCATAACCTCTACTCCTTTACCATTGCAAAACTATGTAATGCTCTACCTCCAAATATCAGTGCCTTAGAGTCATTCAAGACCTCCAAAATTACACTAAAAATCATTTTCTTAGCACTCATATCTGTCCTTACTCCTTGCCTACTAATTAACACTCTAAATTCCTATCTCTCTTTAATTGTGTTGACCCCTGTCTCCTCCCCCTGTGTCACTCCTATACCCCACATCTTACTCTCCTCCCTATGCTACCGCCCTGTATCTGCTTTTTTCTTCACCTATCCTGCTTTCCGAAACCATGTCCTAACATCGTCTTCTCCTTAATGAATCCTTAGATTCCCCTACTCCTGTACTTCACACAACACCTACACCTGCTCATACCAACCTCACCTATATTTATATCCTAAACTATCACAGTACACCATGTATACAGGTTAAATTCTACTTTCCTATAATTGTATGTAAAGTGTACACTTAACTATAAAAATTTACTAATGTCTATATTTATCTTGAGCTTTTCTCCCTGGGCCTCCACTGAAAATGGGTTCCTGAACCATTCTGAATTTCCTGGTCACCAAATGTCAATAAATAAATAAATACATTTGACCTTGGGGATTGATATGATTTATGAGTCCTTTTCTTTCACAATCCACTGAATTTCTCTTAAACTGTTGTATGAAGCCCTCAGTGTTGCTATTTGGAGGCAATTTTGCCCACATTTTGTGTGCATAAAAAAATGCTTCATCAGCAGTCATATGATTTACAAGAGCATCCCTGTCATCCATAATCTTCTCTGCGAGGTACCTGTTTTAATTTTCTTTTGCTTTCTGTTTAGTGTCCCTCCCTCTGGTATCATATCCAGTAAATAATGTTTTTTAATTGAGTCTTTTCTCTCATATTCTACTGTGTTGTTTAGTTATATGGAAGCTGCAGTTACCTCAGAGCAACTGCCTGTCTGTTTCATCACATTTAACTATTCCTTTCTTCATTTAGACTGACCTCACTCAGTTAGTAGGCTTTTGTTTATTAGGTTCTCTCTTATATATTTAGTTAGCTGGCCTCATTTGCACGTAGTACATGAAGTGAAGTTCGCCAGGGTCTTTTCCAAGCACAACTGAATGGGCAAATCAAGTCTACCAAAGCCAGTTTTGTGGTAAAAATAGTCTCTCAGGCCAAAGACAACCACAAGGCTTTCTTTAGCTATGTTTGCAAACTCAAAGGCAGGACATAACTATGTGCAGGATTAATTGTAAATGGAGCCAACTACGTGGAACAGGAAGATACAGCAAATCTACTGGCCAGCAAATCCAGCTTCAACTTTACCTCCCCTTCTCCCCCAAGTCCCTTCTCAATACATACCATTGAATATAGCACCCCACCATTGCTAGGGAGCAGATCATTAATGTATTCTCCAAGGGCAACAATACCACATCAATGGGCACTAATAATATCACAGGAAGCCTTCTAAATATGGACCCCTGGAGACAACCTCAGCCTCCAGTCAGGCTTTGTGCCAAGTGAATGGAGAACTGCAATGTTCATCCCTCTGCACAAAGGCAGGCCATGTATAGACTCTTTCAGTCTGACTAGTCTCATATGCAAAGCCATGGATTGACATCATAGCAATGATCAGTAATGACATATAAAGCCTACAGACTTCGGAAGTTTGAGAAGATCACCAGGGCAATTGATTGCATATTCCTCCCAAGACACAGTATCCTCCAAGAAACACTAACACAGATAAATGACTGGTGCCAAAGCCATAGCTTAAAACTCAATACCAAAAAAATGCATAATAGTACCCTTTAGCAAGTTGGCTGCTTAGGGAAACTACCTCATTGACAGCACACCCCTAAGAGTAGATCCAGTAGTTAGGGAGTTAGGGACATTTGTAGACAGTAACCTGGTTTTTAACCAGAATTTGTCCAAGGTAGTAAGGAAACCATTCTATGTTCCCCAACTTATAAGTAAGGGTATGGCATCTAGGTCCAAGGAGGTCATTTTTCTGCTGTATTTGGCTGTTATTAGACCCATCATTGAGTATAACATCCCTTTTGGTATGCACCTGTCCAAGAACATACAACAACTGGGATGCTCAAAAAGTTTTCACACAAAATTAATACAGGGTATAAACAACATGTGTGATGCGGCTCGCCTCTAAGCTCTATCCCTATACCCTGTTTCTTACAGACTACTGACAGTCGATCTATGTCTGGCATACAAGGCATTCTAAGATCTCACTCTGATGGCCCTTTTGCATATCGGCAAAACAAATAACATCAGAACTACCTAATCCAGAGTCTTAATCCTTGCCTGTGACATGAATAGGACATGTTACAGAGACAAGTATGCATCTCAGAGAATACCCCATTCTCTGGAACAGTCTCTCTAGCCATGTAAGGCAGAGTTCATCCCTTACCCTATTTAAGCACAACTTGGACCAATGGATGGGAAGTTGTAAATTCACCCCTGTTCTGGCACCTACATCCCTAATGGACAGAGATAGCTTTAAAAGGTTTGGCCATACAGGCCCCAGATTTCATATACACCTGAAAATATACCCTGTAAAATAACCTCTAGGACACCAAAACATTTTGATGCACTTGGGTACCAAGCTAACTTGAAAAGCATAGCTAGGCTTAAAAAGCTGCTGGCAAAATTATCACACCTTTTGACCAGATATTTGAAATAATCTAATCAGCAATACAGAAAATGAGCCCAAGATAAATAATAGAAACAAAAACTTACACTTTCTACTGGTGACAATCAGGTAGTTTGAAGCTTAGAAGATTGGTATAACTGCAAACATTTGTTTAATAAATGTTTAGCACTTTCAATACAGGCATACACTGATATTCTTCAGGGTTAAAAAAAAATGCATGTTTAGGATAAAAACTGCGAAGCATTTTGTTTAACAAAATGTTGCCATTATTTTCTGCTTCATGTGTGTTTTCTTGTTTTCATTACTGCCTTTACACCACCTACTTGGACATGCTGTTTTTTGTTATTGATAGAACTGCCCTTGTAGTTTTTTCTTGGTATTTTCTTGAATACAGTAAGCCGAGTCTGGATGTAAGCATTGGATGGGGAAAGTTGACTGCAATGATATAGTGAGGTACAAACAACTTCTCACAATATGCATCTGTTCTGGACACTAATATACACTTGAAATGTTATAATACATGCTTTATTATACTACTGGAAAAATCCCATTTCAAGTGCAGAAACAAAGTAATAGGTTTAAATTAAAAAAAATCAGCAAAATTGCAAGGTGGATGGAACCCTATTACTCCACAGATTATATATTCACAGAGCTAGACTTTTACATTGATTAACCAAGAAAAAATATTTAGCATTATATGTAACATTTTACAAAGGATACCATCAAATGTAGACTGCGCCTTGAAACAGCACGTGTGAATGATATGAAATTAATAGTGCCTTATAAGCAAGGTTTAATGACCTTACTTAAAAAATTGCCCTATTTTCTGAGTAGTGTGAATGTCAAAGTGTATGTGAACCTAGCATGAATCATAAGAAATGTTCTCTAAAACAGAGTCTGTGTTTAAAAATACTGTATTCTTGGTTTGCTCAATGCCATTAACATATTCATAGGCTCCCTAGCTCATAATGGTCACAAACTTCTACAGCGTTGCATTTACATTTCTATAAGACATATCCCTGATTATCAGATCAGTATATTGGAATACTTCCTGCAGTTGCTATATCAGTTTCTGCACATTCCTTGGCGCCATTTTGGAATTCCCTAGCATTGCCTCGATCCAACTCCAACCAGGTGGCTGTACTGATAACATGCTCACTAGGATACTGAAACATGCTTAGTTTTTGTTTTAAACTGAACATCCAGTATATTTTCTCTTAGGTATCATAGCCATACAGCAGTCAAAAGTACATATTCTAGTGTCTAAAACTGAGTGATACTGCCAATTTAAAGGCTTGCATATAACTGACAAAACAGACTGTAGCTGTAAAACATGTTTTTGAATATGACTTTAGTTTCTGAGCTATAGTAGTGAATTGCTGAAACAAAGTATTGAATTCCGGTGACATTGTATATCGTAAGCTGCTACAAATGTATACACAACTGCTAACACCACTGTTTCTCTTCAGGACTAGGTTTGCAATGTGAAAGTTGTTACTTCTGTATTGGAATTAGTCCATTACTTTATATGAACTGAGAAACAGTGTCAAAATTGTATCTAAATGTAGAGTCACTGTGTCAGATTGTACTTCTTATTTGTTTAAGCTAAAAGTGTTCTGTACTGCACGTTTCCAGTATAGAGGGCAGCACTTGTTAAAATGGAATAGTAGCTCTCAACACTATTTCGAGTGGAAGTAGTCATTGCTAACAGTTAAATTAATAGCTTTATTGAGGAGAGCGTCAATCTAGACTTATAGTGTATCTAATGGTACTGTCTTTGCTGATTTGTAGTGTATTTCTGCTTAGGTATTGTGTTTGATAGAGTGTATGTTTGTTAGAAAACAACATTCTCCTCCTAAGCTTTCTGTATCCTAACATTTCTGTATCCTCTCTTTGTGTTCTTATCCTTCTTGTAGCACTAGCTCCCTGCAAAACACCCTCGGTTATACCAGTGCCTAATCAGGCTGCACAGGAGCTGTTAATTTGAAATGGCCAGATCACCCTGAGGACAGCGGCACCTCCTAACAAACTTTTCAAGTATGACTTAAAAGTCAGACTTGTTAATTTGAAGAACAGCTAGGATTCATTTGTTTAACGACCATTTAACATCTAAGCTAGCTGCAGTGAACACGGTATCACTAACAGCCAACCCTGGACTGTCTCCTGACCTACTTTTAAGTTATTTTCTTCAAACCAGACTCCATATTTTTTCTACAGAATATATCTACCAGAGCTACCTGCCCTCTGCTGCTAATCTCCCCTCTTATTGCATGTTATGCCCCCAAAGAAAGGATTATAAAATAAAATCATTGCAGTAAGTTAAACGCAGCTACATACCCTGGACATCTGAAAATACCTTTTTAAATTGAGTAAGATACCTTTAATTACAGACAAGACAATCTAATTTACAGATTATTTCTAGGGGTTATCCTCTGTTTTCTGGTGTAGCCCTGCTTCATTCGCCCTTGCTTTGCTTAGGCTCTCTTTGCTCCTCTCCCACCCCCCCCATATAATTTCCTTTATACCTAACCACAAATCTCCACCCACTCACACCCTGCCTACCTACTTCTCTACTCCATTAACTATTCTCTCTCCTACCAAAGTACACACCTACTATCACCTCCCCCATCTACTCTTTGTGTAACTTGATCTACTAAACCCTTATTTAATTTCCAGTTTACTACAAATTAGCTACTCACATTCCAACCCTAATCCCAAATACCTCTATCCCATTTAACTTCCCCTCCCACTCCATCCCAAAATTGTTTTAATCCTTAATTCACTATACATATCTCACTGCTCTCTATACTCCTACTGTTTCAACTAATCATCTTACATATTCTCACATCACCCTATACACCATTACCTTCCTTCCATAAACATCCTACCAACACATACTTAAATGATTTCATGTACTAAAAAAAAAAATAGTATTCATCTCTCCTTCTATCCTACCCCCAACACCCAACTTCCTAAAATAAAAATACCTCCTTCCTATTCTTCATCATTAAAAAACAAGACTAAGTATATTAGATACTTCCCATTAACATCTAGAACTAAACTCTACCCCACTACACTACTCATATCTGATGACAGATATCCCAATCCAGGTCCAAACTCTAACTCTGGCCCCATTCTAAACCCCTCTCCGACCTTAGCCTACTTACTCTCACCACACAAACAAATCTCCTTTTATTCTATTAATACTCGAAGCATCCTCAACAAAGTCTCCCAGTTTCATGCATGGGTAGCAGATCCCACCCCAGATGTTATTGCAGTTACAGAAACTTGGCTTAAACCTCACAACCTTGGCAAACATATTCTCTCCCCTGGTTATAACATAATTTGCCTTGACCATAATAAAAAAGGGAAGTGGAGTTGCCGTGATTTATTGTAACCATATTACTATTTCTCATCATACACAGTCTAATCCATCTTTCTCTTCAGCTGAAATGCTGACAGTTAACCTTAAACTCAACAACTATACCATCATTACTATAGTAGCAATCTACATTCCTCCAGGTGATAACATTCCCCTGTTGGAAAACATTCTCTCCTATCTCTCCTTGAGCATCACTAATGAAACAATCCTCCTTGGGGACACAAATATAAATTGGCTAATGCTCAATAACCCTGGATCTCCATACCAAATAAATCTATATGGATTTACACAGCTAATTACCAAACCAACACATTCAAATAACTCCCACTCCACAAGTACCCTCTTAGATTGGATACTTGTCACAACCCCCTCTAAATATCACAATCCAGAAACCCTTCCTGACTCCCTAAGTGATCACTCACCTGTAAAAGTGCTAAGGTATACAAACCATCTCTCCAAACCTCACAGATATATCACAAGACATAATCTCTCTGACTTCAACCCGGAAACATTAACAATAAAGATAAAAAAAAATTCTACAACAACCCTCCAACAACACTAAAATCTGACCCCAAAACATTTTGGCACGCAATAAACCAAATACTTTATCCTGGTAACTCTACCTCACCCAACCCTTGTCCTGACAAGTCACCAGTAGAGACTGCCAACACCTTCAATACTTATTTCATCGAATCTATATCCAAACTATTCAACCCCAACAGCTCCAATATAAGTACTCCCAAAGGGCCTGTTTCCTCTTCCACTACAACCTCTCTGTATACTTTCTCCCTCAAGCCTGTGTCCACTACGTATATCAGAACCCTGCTGTCTAAGCTGAAACCTTGCTCAGTATCTGCTGACAATATCCCATCATACTTTCTCCAGATAGCTGCACTCTCACTTGTCTTGCCCATCTCTATCATTATAAATCGCTCTGTCTCTGAATCAAAAGTACCATCTATCTGGAAACAGTTCTATACCCTACCTATCCACAAAGGAGGTAACTCCTCTGAAATCTCTAATTTCAGACCCATTCCCATCCTCTCCCCTCTGTCAAAAGTATTACAAAAATGCATGCATACTCAAGTCATGCAACATCTCTCTCAGGAGAACCTACTTACTCCTACACAACATGTTTTTTGGCCAAAACATAGCACCTGCACTGCTCCTGTCTTTTCTCAGTATTATTTCCCTGGCCAGAGATGACCATAAACTTATCTTCTGTCTCTTCCTGGATCTCTCAAAGACCTTTGATACTGTTTCTCACTCTCTACTCCTAAACAAACTGTCTAACCTCAATTTCTCCCTAGATACAGTATACAAGCATGGTTTGCAAGCTATCTTACTGACAGACTACAGCCAGCGAGATGGTACACTGCTCTATCCACTCCCCTGCCTATAAAAATGGGGGTCCCTCAAGGATCTATTTTAGGACCACTACTTTTCAACATTTTCACCAACTTGCTCTATACCTCCTGTCCACACTCAGTCATAACAATAGTTAACTCTCCCTCTGAACTCATCCACTACCCAGTCTTCCTTTAATTCAGTTGAAAGATGCCTCTCCTACAATCAACTCATCCTCAACCCAAAAAAAACCCCAAAAAAACAAAACTACTAGTCTTCCTCCCAAAAACAGTAAATCACATTAAGTCCTCCTTTTCTGTCCTATCCCTTAACAATACCCCCATAGTAGTAGTAGAAGCTAGTATAAAACTACTGGGCATTACAATTGATAATCAATTAAAATTTGATCTTCACATAAATAATTGTATCATGAAAACTCACCTCAAACTAGGTCTATTATATAGAAATAAAACAATTCTCACCCAGGAAGCACAAATTGCTCTCACTCATGCTTACCTTCTCCCCTGCTTAACTTATTGTTCACAAATCCTCACTAACCTTAACTCTTCTCTCCTTGCTAGACTAATGTTTACATACCACAAAATAGCTAGATTTGCAACTCACCAATCCTATAAATCCCAGCACTGTCTCTCTCTAAAATTTGAACTGGCTTGAGCTGCCTCTCCTCCTCCTCCTCTCTCAGCTTCAGACCATACACTCTATTCTTTACCAGCCATCATACTGTCTGGCCTTACACTCTGCCATCTCCCACTAGGCTCCTACAAGAAACCTCTGCAACTCTTCCGAACACCTATTAGATATCTATAAGCCCAAGTCTAAAGCAGGGTGCAGCCTATATAGCTACCACCCCTCCATTGCATGGAACAGACTCCCCCTAGAAATCCGAACACTCACACATCCCAAACAATTTAAACTAACCATAAAAAAATATTTTAAAGGGCAATGGATCTGCCACTGCTCCAACCCACTGTGAAAACACCCAACTTACAAACTTGTCTTTTTCTTATACCTCACTATTTTCCTATTCTATTGACCACACACACACACAAAACACATTTTAAATATATATATATATATATATATATATATATATATATATATATATATATATATATATATATATATACAATATGGATTCACTATACAATTTCAAAGTACTGAAATGTCGAATTTCAGTATTTCTAGACTGAATAGTCGAAAACCCACATACATGAAAACCCATAACCATGAATACCACAACCACAACCATTCACACACACACAAACCAGGACATAATCACACACACATATACCTACCTAACTAAACAAACATAACAACACACACAAATACACCTAACATACCTATAAGCAGGGGGGCAAGCCCCCCTGCACCCCCCACACCCCCTACTTATACATTGTAACTCAGAGGTCGCACTAAACACACAAACACACAAAAAACACCACCACACACACTAAAATCCCTACCCAATATCCTCAAACACACAACACTTACCTGAAACCCCAGATAAATCCACAAACCGCACCACACATCATGAACGCGTCACTGCAATAGCAGCGGATTTGACATTTGTGGATTTGACACTTCCTCATTCGGCATAGTGTAGTTTCGGGTAACTGCACTTTCCACTATTCAGTCTGGATGTACTGAAATTCGACATTTCAGTACGTCAAGATTGTCTAGTGTATCTATATCTATATATATATATATATATATATATATATATATCCACTTTTAAATCCCAAAATACCAAAATCTCAAGTTTTGAGATACCGAACTCAAAACATAGAGAGTTCAGTATCTCGAAATTTAAAAGTGAAAAAAAAAACATAAACACAGCTAAAATAAAGTGTTTGCTGCACCCCCCTCATCCCCCATACTTAAATATACCAACTCCGAGTTTGCATTACAGTGAAGAGAATGGTAATGCTCCTGCTGCACTTACCATTCTCTTCATGGTAGTTCGATCTCAGAGTTGGTATATTTAAGTAGGGGGGTGGGGGGTGCAGGGGGGCTTGCCCCCTGCAAACACTTCATTTTAGTTAATGTTTATTTTTTCCACGTTTAAATTCCGAGATACCAAAATCTCGATGTTTTTAGTTCGGTATCTCAAAACTCGAGATTTTGGTATTTCGGGATTTAAAAGTGGACTTGTGTGTGTGTGTGTGTGTGTGTGTGTGTGTGTGTGTGTGTGTGTGTGTGTGTGTATATATATATATATATATATATATATATATATATATGTATTTGTATCACTTCACTGAAAAAAACATTTCACTGACACCCATTTCACTGAGACCAAATCACCTAAAGTTAATTTCACCTAAAACTCCTTTCACTGAGAAGAAGTACTCTAAGGCAAGTCAAAGGTATATTTTCTTTTCCCCACTGTAGTGTGGTCCTGGTGTTAGTATATATAGTTGGGGGTGTGTGGGGGGTTTACCAAATAATGTAAAACAAAACCAGACAACAGAAAACCAAATTAATGTATACATTATAATTTTTCTATCTTCCTTTTTGATTTTGTTTGACTTGTACTAATACTTATAAAAATGTTGTAAAACTAAGTACTTTTGTGGCTGTTATCTAGTTGTTTGACATGTACTACTACTTTTTATACTATTGTATAAATAACTAAACTTGTCAGTATAAACTGGAGCTTTTCTCTCCGGACTTTTGCTGAAAAAGGGCTTTGACTCAGTCAGACATTCCAGGTTAACAAATGTAAAATAAATAATTTTATCTTATATCCTATCAGTACAGAGAATAAGACTTTTCAGATATGTTCCCATAATTTGAGAATGGGTTAGTCAAAGTTCTTTCTTTTATGCCCATCAGATGAAATGAGCTTCAGATGAAATAATTTTGCACTGGGAGGCAAATTCCCCACCTTTCTCATGCAGGCAGACAAACAAGGCCCGTTTTTTCTTATGGGGAGCAGATGTCCAGAAGTTTGGATATGTAAAAGTCAAACATTGACTTAATGATTAGTGATACTCCAGAATTTGGTTATACTAACTCTATACATGAATATTCTAAGCTATTATCTCAGGCCTCCATAGCTTTGTCAGCTCCCAAACCATCTAATTCATGTGTTGTAAGGATAAAAAGGAGAAAAAGAGCTTCTTATTATTTTGTTCTTTCATCCAATTTGGACAAAGAAGATAAAACCTTAGCCCTGTTCCCGGAAGTGTGGTGAATGTTCGAATGATGTCAAATTCGAACATTTACCACTTCCGAGTTTGAGATTTTTTTCATTTGCTGTAGTGAATTCCATTTTTACGTTTCGTAGAAACGATAATTCGCCTACAGTGAACTTGACAAAATGATACGAAACCATTTTACTAATACATTTTTACTAATATATGTGTCTGGCATATTGGTATAGAGATGTTCTAGCACATTTAATATACTGATACATTTTATTGGATATAACTTGGTCATATGATGCAATGTTGGATGTGTGTATTTGTGTCAAGTGGTGATTTTTGGTAGTTCTGATAATGTCCTATGAATGAAATCACTTTACTTATTAAAGAGTTGTGGGGAATTTCAACTGAGTTAGTGACTGCGATTTTTCTGGTTAAAACTTTCAACATGCTGTGTATGATTCTTGGGGACAGTATCATTTCTGTGCTGTTGCTTTTAGTTTTTAGTTTTTGGCACACAGAGCTGGCTTTCCATTCTCTTTTTAGGCATGCACAAAAGATGGCTGCCTTCTGGGAGCGGGGTGATGTGACATGCTGTATATATGTATGATGGCAACAACTTGAAATATATGATTATGGCCATTTTGTTTTTTTCATTTTAATCCCATTCTAACACAAAAAGGTGAATTTGAAATTCCTATTATTTTTGTGGCAGGCAGACAAGCATTATTTCCAGGTATACTTTATGTATCTTATTTTTGTCAGCTTTGAACATTAAGCCCTGGACACAACTTACTTCCTTGAAAGAAAATAAGACTAAATGTCTTTTTTTACTTAATATTTTTATTCAGGCCATAATTGACTGAAATTGTTGGAAAAGAGGTCTAAAATGCACATAGCATTAGTGTGTCTAGAAC
Source organism: Protopterus annectens (assembly GCF_019279795.1). NCBI lineage: Eukaryota > Metazoa > Chordata > Ceratodontiformes > Protopteridae > Protopterus > Protopterus annectens. The sequence goes on from NC_056747.1 coordinate 1,045,638,200, forward strand.
CCCATGGTGACCCTCGGTTTAATGCAGTTATTTCAGTGCAGTCTTGGCTAGTCTTACTGTTCTGATTAAAACAAGGCTTGGAAACATAAGAAAGACATAATTCAGTTATGAAGGTTGGATGGTGGGGTGGGGTGGAGGATTCAAGGAAGACAAGCAAGAATGATAGCTAAACATAATTTCTAGTAGCATGAAGTCTTCTTATGACTTAATATTTGTATGATATTTACTTGCTTTCTGCTGTTCATTGTTCATAGTTTCATATGAACATTTCTAAATATGGACATCATGAAAATAAAATTAGGGACAAATGCACCAAGAAGTGGAACTATGTATCAATGAATGACTGCCGACATTCATGTTTGGTTAGCAGTAGCTCCCCAGTCTGTATCTGTTCTGGATCTGCCATTGGGGAGAACCTGTAAACTTCAAGCAGACAGCAATTTAAGATTAAGACTGAACCCCAGACCGTAGAGTTGTGAGGCAAAGATCTTAACTACAGAGCTGTGGTACACTACCCACTTAACCACCTTACTGCATGAGTATGTAAATATACCTTACATTTTCACATGATTGTGTCAATACCTAATCTGTTGTCTATTAAGTGCTTATGAAGCAAACCACAGTGAATACTCAAAGTGTTTGTTGGTATTAGTAGTATATAGATTGTATTTACTTACATGAACATGTATAGTTAACTCATTACAGCTGAGTGTACCTCCAGGCATTTCTGTAGTTTCCTCGTACTGCGCCTCTAGGGGTCAAATATTGCTTGTTCATCTTAGCATTAATAATTCCAAAACCATGCTACATACAAGGTGCAGAATATTTTATCTTGAAGCATACATGAAAGCAAGCACAAGTGTATTGATATTTGACCTCTGTCAATAAGTATTTGTTAAAACTGTAAGGTGATAACTTCAGTTTTTAAAGGTTGAAGCCACACTCATTGGGAGTTAAAGCTACACACTCAAAAGAGCTGTACTGGAATGAATGAGTTAAGGATGTACTTATCTTGCATGTTCACTTACTCTGTGTATATGCAAGCACGTCTGCATGGTACCTTAGATTTTTCCCTGATCAATGGTTGAAAATGGCCTGCTAAGTTTAGTTCCCCTACCTGTTTAATCAGTTTGTAAATGAATGAAAATTCATATTGAAGTGACAGTATTCTGGGGTACTAAACATAACCAGTGTTCCTCTGATAAAATGAAGCAGTGATTCTTATGGCAGGTGCCTTACCTAGCCTCTGTTCCACAGTTCTAATCAGGGACCAACGTATTAATTTAGAAAATTGGTAGACTAAAAGAACTTGCATGAATATACAGTTCCCGAAGCTTAAGATGTATTTAACCCTAATGTCTGACACTCCGTAACTACTTTAACCATTTCATTGTTTTGTTATCAAAGGGCAGAGCTATGTTTTGAGACAATATCAACAATGTTTCTAAAAATGACAAGACATTTGAAAGGTTGCCTCTCCTCTCCTCTGTGTGTCTTACAGTGGATGTTTGTTTTGGTTACTCTTATTCCTTTACAAATGTATGTGGAAGTATTGTGTAGATCAGTAGCTTTTACATCATTTTATTACTAATTTTTCATTAAGACGTATATGCTGCATGCACTCAACTAGTTACAGCTGGAAAAAGACATCCATTCACACAAGGGAACACTATTGAGAAAGAAAAGTTGGAAAACCAGAGAAAGGTGGACTCAGATCCATTGAACTCTGTGTTTATCCCTCAAAGATCTAGTGTTGTGGTGACTATAACACATGCCTGTATTTTCTCTGATTCCTTTAGTCACTGCTGGCAGAGTTATCCCTCCTGCTGGATAGTTTTTTTAATTCTGTACTTATTCAAGGGTGCTTAAACTTAGGTTGAGTCACCTCTGTGATTTTTTTAAGCATCTTTATTAAATTATCACGTATGACATAGGCAATCATATATTTATACAAATGAAAACAAACCATATTGACATAATTTTAGTTGCAAACTTTATACATCACAAACCATGTTGACATAATTTTAGTTGCAAACATTGTACATCACTTATAATCTATCCAGTCATTGTTAATCATATATTACTTAGCTGATTCAAATCCTGTGTTCTTTTAAATGTTGTTCCTCCTCTGCATGCATTGTTCCCACAATTTCAATTTTTTCTGTGTAATTTATTCCTACTCTTTTCTAAATATCCCACTTCCAGTTTTACCTCTGTTATTATATTTACTACTTCCAGTACAATTGGTTTAGAGTTTGATTTCCATTTTCTAGCAATTGCTTTTTTTGGCAGCCATTATAATTAGACTCATAAAAGGCCTTACTGTGTCTAGACAATTCAGATTCTGTATCATAGCTTAAAAAATGATTTCCTTGGTTACACCAATTTGCTCTCCCAGTATCTCTGACAGAGTAATCTGCAGGGAATTTTTAAAGTCTGCCAACTCAATACACTCCCAGAAAGTATGTTCCCAATTACCTCTTTCTTCCACATCACACCTCCAACATTTGCTGTCTACCTGAGGAAAATTTTATTTGAAGTCTTCTCTCCACAATCCTTTCTAACCTCTTCAGATTTGATTCTTATAGTTACCATGCAATATTTTGTATGCTCTACTAACGATCCCTTTTTCAGCAGCAGCTTCAGTTTTAGATTCTACTAAAAACTCTACCACTGCTGGTCTTTTGCTTAGGATCCCCCTATTTCTTTCTGTTTGCCTATACTCTGATATCAATCCTTGATAAAAAAGACAATCTCATAGGAAATTGCTAGGCTATCAACCCACTCTAATACTGTAGAGGTACTAGTCAATACCCATGACTGCATTTAGGGATGTCTGCCCAGATCTAGGAGGGTTGTGGGTGATATCCCCAGTAAGAATTTATGGTGCACCATCCACTCATCTACATTCCTCTTGAACAGTGTCATAGAGGTGATCTGTTTTACATGAATTGGTAGCCTGTTCCAAAGATGTGGCAGCCGCTGGAAGATAAACTGTCCCTCCAGCATATCCTGTTTAAGTTGCAGGTCATATTTAAGTCCCTAGAACAGGTATCCCTAGACCCATTTTATTCATGGATATGTAGTACGTTCATTAGATTTGGGTCTTGGGTTGCTCTGTAGGCCGGGCATAAGTCTCCCCAAAGAAGTCTGTATGATACAGAGTATAGTGACAGGGATTTTAGTCAGTTCATGTAAGGCACATGCTGGAGGCCTTTGATCTTCTTTGTTAGAAACCTCTGAAGTCTGCCTAATTGCTGTAGGTACTTAGTATGGTACATACCGAATGGGGTGCTATACTCAATTATGGGCCAGGTAAGTGCCAAGTATAAGGGGGTTATAACTTCTTTTGCTCTCGAGGTGATACCTTTACTAAGCAAGTGAACTAAGTGGAAAGCTTTCCTCATAACAGTAGACATGTGGTGGTTGATGTTAAGGTCATGGTCAACCTGTGATCCTAGGTCCCTTACCACTTTATGGGTACTTAGGGTATTGTTATTGATTTGATAGTGTGAAGGGACATTGTTTGTGCAAAAGGAAATGATGTTGCATTTCATTGAATTCAGTTTGAGACTGTGACTAATACACTAGTCATTGATCTGTGTGACATCCTCCTGGAGTATACTGACATCATTTGGGGATCCAGTGATTGCACCTAGTTTGCAGTCGTCTGTAAACTTGGTCAGCCACAACCCTTTAGTTTTGACCTGAACTTCTGCGAAGTATATACCAAACAGAAGGGGGCCCAGCACTGACCCCTGTGGCACCCCACTGGTAACAGGTCTGATGGTTAATGTGGAGTCACCCACTTTGATAGTGTGTGTCTGGTTTGTGAGCCAGTTGGCAACCAGTCTTGCAACAAAGGGGTTTACATTCAGTTTGCTAAATTTATCAGTAATGCCTGAATGTGGGATTGTGCCAAAAGCCTTTGCCAAGTCGTGGTATGCTGTGTGCACAGATTTGCCCTCTTCAGTGGCTTTGGTCACACTGTCAAAGAAATCTGCCAGATTTAACAGGCAGGATCTGCCCTTCATGAAGCCAAATTGGGTAGGATCTAGGGTTTGGAGGTCACCTATATCTTTATTTATGAGGTCCATAATGATACATTCCATGGCCTTACAGATGGGGCTGTTCAGGCTTATGGGTCTGTAATTCCCCAGGTCTGTTGCTAGGCCACCTTTTGTGGAGGGGAATAGCTGTAGCTGTTCTCCATTCCACAGGAACAAAACCTATAGTTAGGCTATGATTGAAAAGGATACTTAGTGGTGATGCTAGTTTATGTTTTAGCCTGTTTAGAAGACAGCCTGTGATGCCATCAGGTCCGATAGAGGCCATGTTCTTTGCCTTGGACAGGCTTTGAGGAATTGTTCTTCAGAGATGTAAGGTGGGCAGGGAGTTTGGGCGTGGATTTGTTGTAAGTTAGGAGGGGATAAGGGAGTGAGATTTTCACCAAACCTATCTACTAGCAGGTTCACTATCTCTGTGGGGTCAGTGTGTGTGATACCATTGGCCTCCAGTTCTGCACATGCTTGGGTCCTACCCTTTAGGTTATGTACATAGCTGTAAAAGGCCTTATGGTTATCCTTGGCATTACTTGCTAAGTTTCTCTCAAAGGAGCTCTTGGAGGATTTGACAAGTCATCTTATTTGTCTGTTAAGGCTGGGAAGGGTACTTTTCCATTGTTGGGTCATTGTCTTTGTTTTCTTGGACAGCAACTTTTTGCATTTATTTTAGAGTTGTTGATGCTGGAAGTCCACCATGGTAGCTTGATTTTACTTGGGGCTCTGGCTTTAATTCTATCTGGTACAGCAGAGTTTATACACTTATGCAAGTGATTGTACTGGGGTTTAGTGTAAGCTTCGGCTTTCAGCTTGGAGTGGGGCTTGGAGGCTTGGAATGCCTTTATACCTTCAAGTGGGAGGGTATAGTTTGCCTTGGTGAAGTTTTTTAGTCTGACTTCACCCTTTGTGTGTTCTGGTGTTAGTGTCAGTTTGAAGGTGACTGATTTATGGTCACTTTTAACTAATGAGGGTCCAACAGTTGCAGCAGTCCACTTGTTTGACATGTTGGTGAGGATAGTAAGATAGAAGCAATTAAAATGTTCTTAGTCCCTTTAGTTTTACACGAGTCAGGCATATTTTTATCAATCAGAGGAGAAGTTGTAGATAGCCTGCAGTCCAAATAACTTCTTGGCGTCTTCCCATTCTGTTACTTTTCCCTCTCTAGTTATTTGCTCCCAATACCTTGGTTCTTTTGCCAGTTTTCTCCAGTACATTCCAGCCTCTTCTTGCCTATTGCCTGTATCCCTAATTGCAGTCATCCCCATCAGCTTTATCTCCTTTCTCCATTCCCGTGTTGGCTTAGCTGTTAGAATACTTTCTGCTACTTTATGAATATAATATTTTGTATGGTTATAGTTATTCTCCTTAAGGATCTGTATCCAAAATCCCAATCTCTCCTTGTTTCTTGAGAATCCCCCTATTTTACTGTAATCCCTTTCCACTTTAATTATAGGTTTCTGCTTGTGCCATATGTAGGAGCCTTAACTGTCTTGCTCTGAAATACCCATTCAAATCGGGTAATCCCAATCCGCCTTGTTCTATTGGAAGAATCAGCTTATCCCACCTGACTCTTGCCATCTTCCTCTTCCAGATAAAATCCTTCAGCTCCTTATTAATTGCTATCCACAACTTCTCCTCTGATTGATAAAAATATGCCTGACCTGTGTATAAAACTAAAGGGACTAAAAACATTTTAATTGCTTGTATCTTACTATCCATATCAATATAACAGAGCTTCCAATTTCTCAGTTTTATCTTATTATTATTATTATTATTATTATTATTATTATTATCGTCATCTTATTTCTCAGTTTTATCTTTTGTTTAGTCTCTTCCTGCATATCTTCAGCTGTAACACCAGAATTATTTTTAATCCATGCTCCTAAGTACTTCATTTTATAATGTCCCTATAAATATGCATATTGCTGAACCAATTTATGTGTGGGTACATAATTTACAGCTATTGCTTTTGTTTTAGCTTCATTAATTTTGCATCCTGAAAATATCTGAAACTGCCTCAAAATGTTCCACAGCACAGAAATGTCCTTTTCTGGTTTTATCAGGTATAAAATAGTATCATCTGCAAACAAAGCCAGCTTTTCTTGACTACCATACCGATTGTATTGCAGAATTTCTGAGTCTCTTATTTTCTTTTCCAATGGTTCTAAATATAATGCAAATAACAAAGTGGCAACAGGACACCCCTGCCTGGTTCCTCTGCTCAAATAGAAATGATCAGAGAGGAACGCACCCACTTAAATTTTCGCCTCTGATCCCTCATATATCTTCTTATAGGTTCATAGGTTCATACTAGGCTATCTGCCCTAGGGCATTTATAAGCCTAGCCAGAGTGTGTTTGGCTTTCGTCACCCATTTTAAATTAATTTTGTTATGCCCTTTTTCGAGGTTAGTATACTGTGCCTCTGTCTAACAGTGAAACAGAAGTGATACCCGGGCTAAACCTACGATCTCCCATCCACTCATCAAGATTCCTCTTGAAGAGAGTCAATGAGGGACTCTGCCTAACCTGGACTGGGATTTTATTCCAGAGTGAAGGGAGCCTCTGGGTTATGAATCTGTCCCTCCAGCATGTCCTATTTATTTCAATGCTGAGGTTCAAGTCTCTCGAGTGTGTAGCTCAATGGGATTTGGATTTTCTGAGGTGCAGCATGTCCATTAATTCCGGATTGGACATGGCTTTATACGTCAGGCACAGATCGCCTCTGAGCAGGCAGTATGCCACTGAGTAGAGCTGGAGTTTCTTTAACCGGGCAGCATATGGCATCTGTTTGAGCCCTTTGATCCTCTTGGTGAGGTACTTTTGGGGTCTTTCCAGTTGCTGCAGGTGCCTGGTAAGGTACATCCCAAAAGGGGCATTGTACTCAATTATGGGCCTGATGAGGGATGAGTAAAGAGGCACGATGACCTCCCTGATCTAGATGTGAATCCCTTCATGATTAGGTGGGCTATATAAAATGTTTTTCTAACCACTTTGGCCACGTGGTTTTCAAATGAGAGATTGCTATCAACTTGGGTCCCCAGGTCCCTAATTACTTCTTCCGTACTTAATGGATTACCACCTATGTGGTAATTTGTGGGCACTTTGTTTTTGCCAAAGGGGATGACTATACACTTTTTGGCATTTAGCTTGAGACCATGGCTCTGGCACCAGTTGTCTGTTTCTATGAGGCCCTTTTGTAGGATGCTTGTGTCGGCTGGAGAGTCGATTATGGCGCCTAGTTTGCAGTTATCTGCGAACTTGGTCAGCCACAGTCCTTCCATGTTGGCCTGTACCTCCGAGAAATATATACCAAACAAGAGAGGTCCCAGGACTGAGCCTTGTGGGACACCACTTGTAACTGGTTTGGAGTCTGACATGGCTCCAGCAATTCTAACCATGTGGGTTCTGTCCTTGAGCCAGTTTTCAGCCCATCTAGTGACATAGGGGTTTATATCTAAGCTGGTGAGCTTATCTATAATGCCCGAGTGGGGTATTGTATCGAAGGCTTTTGCGAGGTCCAGGTAGGCTGTGTGGACCACTTTCCCCTCGTCAATGGCCTTGGTGACTGTTTCAAAGAAATCGACCAGGCTTAAGAGGCAGGATCTGCCCTTAACAAAGCCGAACTGGGTAGAATCCAGTGTCTGTAGGTCCCCAATATCTTTATTTATGAGGTCCATGAAGATCCTTTCCATAGCTTTGCAGACCAAGCTAGTCAGGCTTATGGGGCGATAGTGTCCAGGATCTGTTGAGGCACCACCTTTGTGGAGAGGGACCACTGTTGCTGTATGTCACTCTTTGGGTACATATCCTGTAGTAAGGCTGAGATTGAACAGTAGTTTTATGTTTGGGTTTAGCTCTTCTTGGAGTTCATGTAGGATGAAGCCCGGGACACCGTCTGGTCCCACTGATGCTGTGTTTTTTGCTTTGGAGAGGGAGGCTCTTACCTGAGCATCTGAGATGTCAGGGGGGCAGCACTCTGCTGGGATAGATATTTGCCCTTTTGATGGGGAAGTGGAGAAAAAGTTTGCGCTGAACCTGTCAGCTAGGATGTTGGCAATGTCTGTGGGTTTGGTGTATTTTTTGTCATTTTGGACTAATTCTGAGCATATCTGGGAATTCCCACCCAGGTTCCTAACATAACTAAAGAAAGCCTTGTGATTATCCTTAGTGTCCTGTGCATTTTTTCTCTCGAAGCTGGCCTTAGACGATTTTATGAGTGCCCGTAGTTTTTTGCTAATACTGATCAGAGATGTTTTCCCTTTTTGGGATTTTGCTCTATCATGTAGTAGCTTCCTCCTTCTATTGTATAGTTTATTTATGGCTGGGGTCCACCAGACAGGACGCCTGCCTTTGGAGGATTGGGTCTTGATTTTATTTGGGATTGCATGATCCATGCATTCCTGAAGGTGTTCATAGAATGCGTTTATAAAGGATTCTGCGGTCTGGGCCATATTTTCCACAGGCCCGAGGGCTTTGAAGGATTCTACCTCGGTTTTGAGAAGTGTGAAATTTGCTTTAGAGAAGTTTTTCACTGTGGTTTTCTGGGCAGGGGGTGGGGTCGGGATGTGAATATCCAGTGAGATTAGTTTATGGTCCGATCTTACCAGTGAGGGATACACTTCTGGTCTGGAGCATAGAATCCCCATGTTGGTGATGATCAGGTCCAGTATGTTTTCCCCTCTTGTGGGAGTGGTAACAAGTTGTTCCATAGCATTTGAGTTTATAAATTCTAGGAACCTTTGGGCTAGGGTGTTGGAGCTAGAGTAATGCTCCCAGTCTATGTTTGGGTAGTTGAAGTCGCCCAATATAATGGTGTTTGGAGAGACCTTCATATTTTCCAGTGTTCTCAGAAAGGCCGAGTGGGGTTCCTGGGTTTGGGAGGGTGGTCTGTAGCAGGCTATAAACTGGAAGGTAGTTTTACCTACTGTTAGTTGCACATGGATAGTCTCTGATGCTTCGTGCTTTGCCACCAACCTGGAGGTGTGGGTATCTTTGATGAATATTGATACTCCCCCTCCTTTTGTGGTTCGGTCCAAGTTTTGGGGCCAAAAAGCATGGTATGAGGTATAACCTGGTAGTGCTGGGGTGCTCTTGGGAGCCTTGAACCAGGTTTCTGTTACTGCACAGATATCGATGTTCTCCATGCTAAGGAGAGTTTTGAGTGCATGCATCTTTAGGTTTAGACTTCTGGTATTGAGTAACATTGCTCTTAGTTTCTTATCCCTTGTGATACCTATGGAGTTGGGTTTATCTTTTGAGCCTTGCCTAAAAAAGGCACTATGGGGGTGGCAAGAGCTTTTGCCAATATCCAAAAGCCCAGGGGTGACAGGTGCAAGCCGTCCCTAGCGAAGCATCGTGGCTTGTCGAGCATGTCATCCCAGGCTGACAGGCATTGTATCCCCTTTGAATGACACCAATACTTAAGCCAGTTGTTGAAATTGATAATCTTGTCCTCATATTTTGGCATCATTCTTGGTGAGGGTAAGATGCTACTCAAGGTCAGGATCATACCGGCCTGGGCTACATGCTCAGAGAGCTCCTCTATGTCTCTTTTCATGTAGTCCAGGGAGGTACGTCTCAGGTCATTCACACCAGCATGGACAATGACTGAGTCATATTTGTACTTGCCTTGGAGTGACCTGAGTGCTTGTGTTATGTGGCTGATCCTAGCGCTCGACAGGCAGCTCAATAATTTTATCAGGGAATACAAATGCTTCCATTGCCCTGCTCATAAACTATGAGCTTACTCGGTTAAAAGGTTACTCTGCATACAGATGTACTGACAACAGTGGTATTTTGTTACATTTCTGTGATGCTCTTTTTCAGAAATAACCATAAGGATGACATGAGTATTTTGTGTCAAATGACAGATGTCACTCACAGTGTTGTCTCAGCCTTGGTTTTGATATAGCAAAGATAACATTGGCTGACTTTGGGGGGGGGGTGGTAGACTACAAGATTACAGAGGAGGTAGTATATATATATATATATATATATATATATATATATATATATATATATATATATATATATATATATATATATAATAAAGCAAACAAACAAACATGAAACAGCAGTGGAGCAAGGCAGGACAAAACCATAAAATATAATGTGGTTCATTGAATGGCTAAAAATGATTTATTGTCAGCAATACACAATTCAGAATGGTAAGCGCTTTCACCATATAAGTTTCCTCAGACCAGACAGATGTTAAAACAAATAACACCTTATAAAGGTATGCTCAGTTGGAATCAATTAAGTAATTAACTAAATAATTAAACATACTCAAAACAACATTTCAAATGCACTGAAAAACATATCTAAAAAAATATGTATAAAAATACATATGCAATGCATGTACATAGACTTTAGAACAACTTGTAAAAAAGCATTTTAGAAAGATTTATAAATAAACTGAATCATTGCATTATTTAACATTCAATGCTCGAGATTTCACAGCAGGTTTTAAAGGGAGTTTATCATTAAGTCCCAATCCCTGATCAGCCCTTAACCTTATAATCCACATTCTCTTCCTTCAGTTACTGTCCTAATATCACCTCCATGGGGACTTGGTGTAGTAACCTCAATTGCTAACAATTTAAAAACGTGCAGGTCCCATTAGTGCAACATGTTTAGAAAGTGCATTAGGTACTGACTGAATTCTGATGGACTATAAATGCTCACGTATTCTGTATCTAAATGTCCTGTCAGTCTTGCCCACATAGTATGATCTGCAGGTTGAACAGTGAGCTAGGTAAACAACATGTTGAGTCGAGCAAGTTGCTGCAACACGAAATCTGTGTCTAAACCCAGTGGTAGGATGTATGAAAAAAACATTTGTATCTGTATGATCACAATAATTACAGTGACCACGAGGGACAGTAGAGCAAAAAGTTGGTCAGTTTCTCTATCCATATTGCTCTTGGGGTAACATAACATCCTTTTCATGTTATATCTATTCTTATACAGAAAAGTGGGTGTCTCCCCTATAACTTGCTTGATTCTGGGGTATACGGTTAGAACACACCAATGTTTCTTAGCAGTGTCTTTGATCCTATTAATATCTTGGGTCTAAAAGAGAGGAACCTTAGTATCATTCCTAGCTACAACCCTCCCCTCTCTCTGAGCAGCTAGTCCTGTCTCTGAAAAGTAGGGTCGGGCTACATTCCTCCTAAGCTGGGGTATCTCATCCAATGTTCCATCAGTCTCTTCATTTCTATAGCCCCTAGCCAGAAGTCTCCTTTTAAACTCAAAAGCTCTGAATGAAAACATTCTTCAGAGACGTTTAACCTTGATGCATGCATAGCCTGTCCATTAATAACATTCTTAAAAACATAATTGGGGTGCATGCTATGTCTATGCAATAGAGTATTTCTATAGCATGGTTTCTCATATACCCCTATATTAACCATATCATTACCTCACCTTTCAACAGAGACATCCAAGTAACTGATTTTAGTTTCAGAAAAATCAATGGTAAATTTTAAATAATTTGTTAGCACATTGAGCTCAGCATGAAAATTCTGTAGTTGTCCTACGTCCCCAGTCCAGATGAAAAAAAGGTCTTCTACAAAATGCCTATAAAATGGGATGTAACTAACACAGTCTTGCAATTTGAAAATATGTTCTTCCTCCCACATAGCCATAAACATGTTGGCGTAACTATTGGCACACGAGGTGCCTATAGCTATGCCATCTTTCTGCAAGCATATACAATCATCAAACACAAAGATGTTGTTCTCTAAAACAACCTCTAAAAGTGAGCATAAAAGATCAACAGATGACTCACTAAGGTCACCATATTTCAGTAAGTACCTATGTATATAGTCAACACCTTCCCCATTTGGTATTACCGTGAATAGGGATTGAACATCTAGAGTAACAAAGATATAAAAAGCATCCTTAGATAAATTCTTACTAAAACCATAGAGACCCAGCAAAAACTGTTTAGAGTCCTTTAGAATACATGCATTCTTATCAATTATGGGTCATAGAATCTTCTCTATATACAGAGAGAGAGGCTCCATACACCAGCCACGACCTCATTGGTGGACAGTTGGTATTTTTATGTACTTTAGGGAGGCCTTGAATAGAGGGTATAAGGGGTTTGTCAACCTTAAAAAAGTCAAACATACACATCAATAATACCACTCTTAAAATTATCCTCGAGCATAGAGTTAACACCATATATCATGTTACAAACCTGATCCATACTAATAATGGTATAAAAATGATCATCAGCTAACAATGATTTCATGGCAGTAAAATAAAAAGCCTTATTCATTATAACAGTGGGACCTCCCTTATCGGCTGGCCTTATTACTATGCTGCTATCATTATGTAAACTCAGCAGAGCAATCCTCTGTTTATAATTCAAATTAGAAGTCCTCTTATTATGTCTCCTAGTAAATTCCAAGTTATATAACTCATCGTCAACCAATTTTGAAAAAGCATCTATCAGGGGATGGGAATTAGGAATATAAACACTCGGTTTGCTAAAGTTAAGACCTGTATGTAATTGATTAATGCCAAACTCTAATTTAAGCAAAACATTCCTGGTAAACATGTTAATGTCCAAGACAGTATCCGAGAGTTCACTCATACAGGTAGGTATAAAAGATAGTCCTTTCTCTAACACTTCAGTCTCCTCAGGGCTTAACACACATTTGGAAATATTCCTAACTATTGTGCCCCCATCCGATCCCACATTTTCTTAATCATCTGTCTGGATTGCTGCTCCATTGGTAATTTCCACTTATGCCTCCCCCTGCTCACAAAACGAGTCCTGCCTCACCTGCTGTCCCCACTGATGCAGTCATAGGTACTTTATGTCTCACATCAACCCTTAGGGGAAGTTGCTGTGTAGTGGCAATGGGTACTTCCTTATTGGTACCACAGTTCCCTATACCATTTTGGATAATGTTTTCCTTTTCAAAAAAACGTTATTCAAGCAAAAGAAGTGTAAAATAGAAAGACACTCCAACGATTTTAAGACTGGCCATGTTTTTACGTGGCCCAGAAGTGAATTTGTCCAAAAAGGGTCTGTAGATGATGTATCAGTGTCACTGTTACTATTTAAAACATTCATCACTCCTGCAACACTCGCTGAAGTTGAGGGTGTCTGTGAACTACCTAAACCAGTCTTGCTTTCCATATGCTTATTGCAAGTGTTCTGGTTATTGATCTTTGCAATTACATCAGAGACATCATCTATAGACCCTTTTTGCACAAATTCACTTCTGGGCCACGTAAAAACATGGTCAGTCTTAAAATTGTTGGGGTGTCTTTCTATTTTATGCTTCTTTTGCTCGAATAACCTTTTTGCAAAAAGGAAAACATTATCCAAAATGGTCTCAACTGCCTTATCAACAAGGGCAGTTGGAAAAATATTATACAAATGTTGTTGCTGTGCTTTAATGTCTTCCCTTAATTTAGTCTCCTCAGGGGAGAAAAAGTCATTTATCAGTGCCATATATTTCAGGCTTACCTCGATGTTAAGTTGTTGCCATTTGGTAAGCAAATGAGAACACTGGGTGCTGTGCCATACTGTGGCATCTTCAGAATTCTAAGCCCTCTCAGCACAATTTTCCTGTTGATGTCCACCTCAAAATGCTGGCACTGCATTTGTAGATGTTTTGGATTCAGAAAATCAGCCTCCAATTGCTCAATAGACAGTTGGAATGTTGCAAGATCCACAGAAGGCTCTAACTGCGTCGTAGCATCAGAAACAACTTCAAAAACATTAAGGGATTGGATTCACACACAACCCCCAACATCAAAAAAGGTCCATAGTAAAGGGACAACTGGTCAGGGCCACAAGAATGTGTACTACTGCCATTGACTTTGAGGAGGAGTGTAGATTGTTATTGCAAATGTTCACAAACAGAGGATACCCTGTAGACATGTTGAGCAACCTATTTGAGGAAGTTCAAAATAAAAGGACAAATGGCCATTTTAAAGCCATTTTAGACAACAGCAATCAGGGGATGAGTATTGATGATAGGGTACCTGTTGGAGGTGAAAATAACCTAAGGGTCGATTATAGGTACACCTTCATTACTACATTTAGTTCAGATGGTGAAAACATTAGACAGATTTTGCAAAAGAATTGGAATATTTTCCAAATAGACAAAGAATTTATTAAATTTGGACCTGCACCAAATGTAGTTTACAGGAGGGGGATTAATTTGAAAAACCTCTTGGAACTGCCACCCCCAAAGATGATACATATTCCACGTATGTACAAATGCAAAGCCTGCTCTTATTGCAGGTTTATGCAAACAGGTAACCGATTTAACATCCTGGATGAAAAATTCACTTGTAAGGGCTGATTTAATTGCAATTGCACTATGGTTGTTTTCCTCGCTTTCTGCCAGTCTTGTACAGATTTTTACATTGGCAAGACTGAGCTTAAACTAAGGGAAAGAGTGTATGAGCATATTTACCACATTAGGAAATCCAAAACAGACAATGCTCTTGCAAAACATGAGGTAGAAAACCCTGGTCATTCCTTCACATTCAGGGTGATCGACCAAATTGAATTTGACATTGGGGTGGTCCATTAGGCTTAAACTTGAGGTGAAGGAGCTGATTTGGCAGTTTAGAACTAGGGCCTATGTAAAACCAGGGTTGAACGACGTATGCTCTTTGGCATGTTTCTTGAAACTGAGGAATAGACATATAATTTGGGGTACTCTTTGTGTTTGTTATATACGCATAAATCCCCCCCCCCTTATACCCAAGTGCATGCATTTATGACATTCAACTCAAATTTATTCAGGTTGATTAGTGACATGTAACAATTTTTATGTACACAATGACAAATATTGTTTTTGGGATGTTTTAGCTGGCTTTTTCATGTATATTTATGTATTCTTTGTATATGTACATATGAATTTGAGTATTAAGTCAATAGGAAAGTGTATATACATTTTTAAACAATTGTTTATACAATTTTTAGGAACATATGTTATAGAAATGAGAATTGTATCAGGTGACATGGTGTCATGTGAGGTGACTGAACATGTGACTATGAATCTGGTTTTAAATATGGCTACCATTCTTTTAACTAGTGTCTGATGAAGTTGAGTAACCTGAAATATATGGCACTGATAAATTACTTTTTCTCCCCTGAAGAGACTAAATTAAGGGAAGACATTAAAGCACAGCAACAAAAAGGGTCTGCAGATGATGTCTCTGATGTAATTGCAAAGATCAATAATCAGAACACTTGCAATAAGCATATGGAAAACAAGACTGATTTAGGTAGTTCACAGACTCCCTCAACTTCAGCGGGTGTTGCATGAGTGATGAATGTTTTAAATGGTAACAGTGACACTGATACATCATCTACAGACCCTTTTTGGACAAATTCACTTCTGGGCCACGTAAAAACATGGCCAGTCTTAAAATCGTTGGAGTGTCTTTCTATTTTACACTTCTTTTGCTTGAATAACATTTTTTTGAAAAGGAAAACATTATCCAAAATGGTCTCACCTGCCTTATCAACAAGGGCAGCTGGAAAACTATTATACAAACATTGTTGCTGTGCTTTAATGTTTTCCCTTAATTTAGTCACCTCAGGGGAGAAAAAGTAATTTATCAGTGCCATATACTTCAGGTTACCTCAATGTTAAGTTGTTGCCATTTGGTAAGCAAGTCAGGACACTGGGTGCCATACCTCATCATCTTCAGAATTCTAAGCCCTCTTGGCACAATTTTCCTGCTGATGCTCAACTCAAAATGCTGGTGGTGCATTTGTAGATGCTTTGGCTTCAGAAAATCAACTTCCAGATGCTCAATAGACATCCAGAATGCTGCAAGATCCATGGAAGGCTCTAATTGTGTTGTAGCATCAGAAACAGCTTAAATAAAATTAAGCAATTTGATTCACACACAACACAGCTCAGAAGCCTATTTGAGCTGCTGACACATTGCAAATTCACTTCCGGATTGTAGGGTAACTCAACGTTGTTATTATGCCCTTCAGCCATGTCCACAAGGAGGCAAATAAACGTGAATAAAGCAACAAACAGGAAATAATGCCCTCAAGAAGCAAACGCTCCACTGATGTAAAATATGCAATAAAACAAACAACAAACACGAAACAGCAGTGGAACACACGAAGGCAGGACAACACCATAAAATCCAATGTAATTCAATGAATGGCAAAAAATGATTTATTGTCAGCAAAACACAATTCAGACTGGTAAGTGCTTTCACCATATAGGCTTCCTCAGACTATACAGAAGTTAAAACAGAGTATCACGTTATAAAGGTGTGCTCAGTTGGAATCAATTAAGTAATTAAGTAACTAAATGATTAAACCTACTCAAAACAGCATTTCAAATGTCCTAAAAAACATATCTACAAAAAAAAAAAATATATATATATATATATATATATATATATATATATAAATATATATACATATAAATATTTATATATATATATATATATGTATATATATATATATATATATATATATAAATACATATGCAACACATGTACATAGACTTTAGAACAACTTGTTAAAAAGTGTTTAAG